>NW_020799095.1:134241571-134252364 GCF_003259725.1 Athene cunicularia
GGGCAGAGCTGCGGATCCCCGTCCCGCCCCGCTCCGCAGCCGGCGCCGGGAGCGTGTCCTGAGCACCCTGCGGCCAGTCTCTGAGTATCCGCAGGTACCACTAGTAAAAAAATGTCCTTTGCACGTCCTGCAGGGTTCATGAGAAATGAATCCTTTTTCTGCACCTTTTCTCTAATTTTCTGTCACTGTCCTAACGAAGTTAGAGAAGGGATAAAGGTTTGGGTTACCACTGGAACCTATGTGTTGGCTTCCAGCTCACTGACATTTTTGCCAATGTACATGTAATTGCCAATTAAGAAATGCCATTGATTGAGCTTTTAATTATGAAATTCTGTATGAGAAAGCTTCCCACCTCTAGATCAATTTTCGTGCTACTGCTTGTTTCATTATCAAAAGTGTATCAGCTACTGTTCTTTCCACAAGGTTCAAAGCAGAAATTTGCCGAAAAGATAAACATTATCACTATATCAGAATGTGATTTCACTATTAGATACATAATCTTCATAAAAGAAAATAAAATTAAGCCTTTCACTCAGTCCAGGCAATGTCATATTTCTGGAATTAGCAAAGGCTTTTATATTAAAAATGCCCTGTACAGAAGATGTATCAGCCTCACAGTAGGAAGGAAATCTTGAAATCATTAACATTAATGAAAACTTTGCCATGGAACCAGGTTTCTACCTAAAAAATACTTATGCTACTTTTTCAGCAACTCCCTGCCTACACAGTCTTAGAAAATACTCTACTGCAGCCTTGGTAAAAGGATCTGGGCTTGGACCCAAGCCCCGGTCCCTTATCAGACCAACTCAACTTCTTGTTTCAGTCGGCTGTAAACAATTGATACTATCACTGAGAAGTGCAAGAACTCTGTTATAAATAATATTATCTGTCCTTGGAGAAATGTCATTCTCCCCTTTAAATATAACACTGACCTATATGTGATGTCAAACTATATGTAGCAACTTTAGCATTACAAACTCAGGGGCTGTATTACTGTAGTGTGTGACAAACACACACAAGCAGTAGTCTCCTTCCTAAAGAGAGAAAGACCTCAAGCTTTAGTTCTGCATTGCTCTACGCCCCCACAGCTGACAAGGAAAGAGATACAAGGTGCAGGATGTTTGAAACCAAGAACAAATGGCCTATATGAACCAATTCCTTCAGACTGGCTTGAAGCGGTTGAATGACAACAGAAAATTCTTAATATCCTGACAATTTTAGAAAGGCAGCATTCATCCACTTTTGTTCAGGATTTGCTGCGACTTCTTCATTCTTGTGGCATGTGTAAAGATGCAAAAATCCTTTAACTGCGATGGTTTATATTTTGTATCAGGTGAAAAATGCAACAAAAATAGTCACTGAGAACAAAAGCAGAAATTGAGCTAACTACATTTAGATATGTATGACCTGGTAGCTTTGAAACTAACTGAAATGCTTGAACAAACAATGGTGCTAGTGCCAGTATAAAATTGCACCACGAAAAACTTCACAAACACAAGCAGACCTAGTAAGGAAGTGCATGACTGAAGGATATGCCAATATGCTTATTATGCAAAACATTCCAAGTATCAAAATAGCTGTTTCTTATTAGTGTAGGGAACTAGGACCTATGACCCATTCAGTGCCCACTTACAATTTCTTCCACTAAAGAAATGGCATTACTGAAGATACTTTTAGCCATATATTTTCAATCAAAGTTTAAGTAATCCAGCCTGTCCCTCAATACCAAACAGTATTAGTTTCTGGGAAAAAAAAAAAAGAAAAAAAAAAAAGAAAAAAAAAAAAGCTTTCTATTTTTGCATATTTTTTGCCATTTATCACTCTGTTCCACACATCCTCAATTTTAATTACACGCAATATTGCTAAAGAGCAAGTGTAAATGCTTTCCCATCTATTTTACTTCTGAAAACATTTTTGAAGTTCTCTGATTACTTTCTCACCACTCACTCACTCACTCACTCACTCACTCACTCACTCACTCACTCACTCACTCATTCTCTCAGTACTTTAGTAAAACCTAGAGGTTTTTCCCATTTTCCAGTAAGAGAGGACTAAAAGGACTGCCTTCTTTGCCACTAAGTCAGATATATGTGATTTCAAAGTTCTAGTAATTTTGAAGAGCAAGTAGACAAAAATCTGCTAGTGGAAAGGACTGATAAAGAAATGTAAACTTCTACTGAGAGGACACACTGTAGGTTACAGATTTTCTGTCACTTCTGTGCATTCACTCTATTTTTGTGATCAAGTCACCCCATAAATAGTCTGAAAAGCAGAAAAAGGACATAATTATAATTTAAATGTGTGTTTTCTTCTTGCAAACTAAATCAGCACCATCCATCATCCTGAGAAACATGAACAAAACTATTTTAGAAGTTCAAAAAAAAAAAAAAAAAAAAAAAATCTGAAATACTGAAAGAAAAACTGAAAAACAGACAAGGAAATATTTATAAAATGTTTTTTTCACTTCCACATAATTTTTATATGATTGAATCCTCAATATTGCTGTGTTTATATTGTGTCAAATAGCTCTATTATGTATGACAATGCAAGAATAGATCCACCTGGGTTGCAGTGTGTGCAGAACACAGCTGTCTCATCAAAAGAAATTATGGAGATATTTTAAAACTGTATCTCCTTCTCTTTAACTGTAAGCCTTGCAAAGCACCAAAATATAAATTTTCTACTTGCATTTCACATTAAATCTTCCTACATATATATTTATGATGGCCAGACTACATTAGATGTTGGCAACATGTTTAATATACTGAAATACTTAAAAAGTTGATTCTTTAATAATGCAGTATGAACAATATTTATAGGAAAAAAAAAATGAATATTTAACCTCTCAATAAAAATGTTTTTTTAAAGGGAAAAATGTGAAGTGTTTGAACATTTACACTGTAAATTTCCAGTTTTCATGTGCTTTTTAAGTTGTAACATTTACATGCAGCATTCCGGCAGAAGACCACAGACAGAAAGACTTCTTTGAAATAGCTCTAATTTATAGAGTAGCTCAGAGAAACTACTTGACCAAAAAAAAGTTTGGTGATAATTTCAATTTAAATGCCAGCCTTACCTTTAAACAAGGGCATTTTGTATAATGAATTATTTAATTACTTGGGAAAGATCTTTGATTATTTATTTGCATGTGGTTGTAGTTGGTTTTTTTGTTTGTTTGTTTCTCTGTAAGGAAGGTGTAGGTGAACACATGGATCAATACAGAAGTTTCTTTATTTGAAAGGGAAGTAAATACCATTTGTATTTTTTAAAACATCCAAAGACAAACTTCAAAACTGTCTTCTCTAATTACATATCGCAAATATATTTGATCTCAGAAGTTACTATTACTACTTAGTCTAGTTATACATACATATATGTATGTGTGTGTGGTTAATGCATATATAAATATACATAAAATATACATATGCAAACGTCTATACATTTAAAAAGCTAAGATATAAAATAGTATTTTACATACAGTTACATATATATATATATATATATATATATAAAATGTAGGTATAGATATAAATGCTTTGGCTTTGCATCTCCTTTCACAGGCATTTAAAAGTGACCTCCAGAGTATCAGATCTTGAATGTTGCTACAGACGCCTTGTGACCCCCTCCCACACGTCAGCTAGTAACATAGAGATGCTACATCCTAAGTAAGCTAGCACCCTGGTTTGTGTGTGTAATTTCTTCATTTCAGAACCGCCACCAAACACTGTTTTCCCTTTGTGCGGTTCCATTAGAAGCTCTTTCTTTATTGAGGTATTTGGTAAAAGAAAGACATTCCTGGTGTTGGAATTCCAGAACTAATATTTAATACCCTGAGGGCAGAAACATTTTCTTCATATAAATAGTAATTATTTTATTTGTTTAAATTGTTCAAATTATTGAAGATATAGTGTATATATATATAGTCAAATAAGATATTCCTGACTTTCCATTACTAACAGGGCCAGTAGCAAAGACATCTTGGTATGTAATTTCAAACACCTATAGCATTATTTTAAATAATTACGTTAAAAATTTAACTACTCAATTAACAATATATTCTTTTACGGAACAGGACAGTGTATAAGATATATTTTCTAATAAGATTATTTTATCATGCGCATGCATGACATTTTTAAATTTCACAAGGAGTGCTAAATATTTACTAGATTATTTTGCATCAAAATAAATGCAGAAAATTATGTTAATTATTTTTAAGGAGTGAAATATAACAGTTGGCAAGTATTCCTTGAAGAGATAGTAAGGGCTCTGAGTGACTCAACAGATTGAGAGAGTTACAGTCTACCCACAAATACTTTGAGAATTAAAGGGAAGCTGTAATTGTTAGCTAAGATATCTGCTGCAAATTAGTTAAGCATCCAGTGATTAAAAGCTCTTTAAAGCCTGCATATGAGTACTCAGTATGAGTATTGCTCCTCTGAGTTACATGGCCTTGGTATATTTGTGATAACCCTTTACCGTGGAGATTTTCACTTTATTAAACCTGGACACAATTAATTGAACTTTCAAGGCCTGATATATCGTTTAGAAAAACACCAGACCTCTGCCTAATATCTCACTAAAAACATTTTCTTGTGACACACTATTATGTTCTTCTGGCCATTCTAACAACTGTAGCAGCAACGATGAGCCCGTGCCTTTCCTGACAGGGCCTCAAGTCAGTAAATAATCAGGAGAAGAAAGTAAATAATGAGGAGGATATTTCCTCACTTCTAAATGTTCCTTATTAGAAGAAAGGAATAAACTCTCTAATAAACCAAATAGCGATATTTCGAATACATAGCAAATGTTTTCAGAAACAAACTTTGATATTACCTTGCAGTTAATGGCAGACATGAACTATAGCAGCAACTTCAGCAAGAGACAATAGCTACACACAATTTCTCTCTCCACATCAGTAAGTGGCTCTACTTTGCCTAAAGACTTTTGATCTTGAAACAAAGGCAGGTCGCAACAATATCTGCTGTTCACATATTTACTTGTGTTAGGCTATATAACAACAAAGATACAAAAACCCTACAGTTCGATAAATATCAAAGTGCACATTATCTCTCTTTGTATGCATGCCTTCAGGGTCTCATTCCCTGCCCACTCTGAGGAGATAGCTTACATTGAGAGATAAACCATCCGGAATCACTTACACGTGCATAGCAGCAGACATTTGGAGAAGTTGTTATTCCACTGCCCCACGCACATACGCACACACAAATCTTAATCTAAACTCTTCTTTAGCCTCAACCACAGGTAAAGAACAATCATCCTATATGAGTGAAAAGCACAGTTGTCCACCCCTGTCCTACAACTTTACCCAACTTCTGAGGATGTCCTAAGATGTACAGAGAACAGAATAGTGCAAGAACCAACTCAGCAACACCATAGAGTGACCTCTTTTTAATCCTATAATAGATACTTTTTCCTCTGGTCCAATTACAAATTGAATGCTCTCCAGTAGGTTGTTTCCCTGTGAATTTAGTTCACAAACTCCCTTAGCGGGGATAAGTTCACTATCATAAGGCTGAAGTTTACCACCTTACCCTCTGCTGCCTGTGGCTCTCCTTTCAGTGCTAATATTACAGTTTTTGGCATAACACTGTCTTGCACAACTGTGTCCAACTTTTAAATTTAGCTTTCCCAGTGCTTTCAGGCTGACAGCCCATTCATCTTACCTTTTAAAATTTCCTTTTTTTCATACTGAAACTTATGTGGAGTGCAACATCTTCAGAATTTTTGTAATGCAATTTTACAGCTAGCTTCCTCTGCCTACAGCAGCCGAAAACCATCAAGTACGTCAGAACAAAGCATTTGTTAGAAACAGAGAAAACTCTTCTTGCCTCCAATATTGCTTTTTTTTCCCAGAAGAAAGCAGCGTTTTCTCCACTCACCATCTGCATTTGTACAGTTTCTGGACACATCATTTACTCATAGTTACCTTTCCTTTAAAAAAAAATAGTAATAAATTTTTTTTAACTGCCTGTCCTCTTCAGAAGAACAAAATTGTATACTTCTCCCCAGACCATCAGTTTTTTTCTTGCTAGTACTCAACTGCTTCCACCAGGATTTCAGAGTGAACCAACTGCTTCAGGTGCACATGGATAACTCCCTGTCTTCTGTGAGCTATGTGAGCGTGACTGCAGTCTTGGGAGCACCTCACACTGCATAGCTGTCCCCTATAAGGAACCCTAGATAAGAACTCAAACTCACCCTAACAATTTTTCCTATTCTATTTTCCTGCAGTAGAGGGGGAAGAATGAAGGATCACTTGTTATTGCTGCCAGATATGTTCCCAGATCCTGCCGAAGCAAGTGTATTGAGACCACATCCTGGCCACAGTCTCTTCTCCCCTGCCCAAAAGCAGCTCAGGAAACACAAAACTACATGGCAAGATCTGGGGAGGTTTAATTCCTGATATTCTCAATGGCAGCTGTTATGTTTAATATTAAAAGTGTAATTTTATGAGTTTAGAACTCTAGTAAACTCAGATAACCATGCAGGCATATTTGAAACTAAAATTATTACCTTACATATTTTGCACTGTGATATTGCAAAAAGATCTCAATCTGTTTCAAACTCTATTCTGACATGCAATGTGGGAACTATATACACAGAATAGGCCTTTCCTAACGGAAAACATTATTTAATGCCTTCTTTCTGCAATGGATGTATAGCTTTCCTTTCTACGATCACAGGAAATCTGTTAAGGACATAACACAACTATTTTCTTGACTCTGATACTAAGTACCATTTTTAACTGTCTGTCTCCAGAGTATTGTTCACTAATAGCATTCTCTAGTCCTTTACGTTACCAGTGCAGTGTCAGATGTGATAGGGCCTAGGCAATGGGATCCAGAAGAGGCGAGTTACAGACCTGTCATAGTGCCAGATGTAAATATAAATCTCTCAAATTATAAGTGTTTGAAATATAGATGGATCAAATGGCTTTATGGTAATTTAAAGCTTAGAAACTGAAACTGTTTAGAAATCTGGGTGTAATGTATGGCTTTGTGCCTTCATTTCTTTTAGGAAAATCAAAGGAACAAAAACCATATTTCCTGGTGGAAAAGTAGCTATTATGAAGTCTTTAGAATGCACTAATTTTCCATTATTTTGAAAAACACTAGGGAAACACACTAGCTAGCAATATTTCTGTGAAAATAAAAAATATTTTAAATTATTTAAATATAAGGGTCTCTGCTGAAGGAATGAATAGAATTTTTATTGTGCTTGAGGACATAATTATGATTTCAGGAAAGTTCAAGCACAGAGGGAAATTAAATACAATGAACCATGATTTTTTGTACACATTGGATTATGAATCTATAAATGTACATATACATGCGCATATACCCATCATAATATTAGCAGTGATATACTACCTGAGTTCTGAAGACAGAGGGCCTGTGCTTCCCCTGTATGAGCTCAATTTACAGTGATATAACTCAAGTGAGGTCAGTGTATGCTTAAAATTAATGTATCGACTAGTCAGGATGCAAAATAATAATAAAAGACCTTAATTATTCTGTGGTAATAAGTGCTTTTTATAGAATAACTTCTCTTTTTATCTCAAGAGTGTAGTCCTGGGTGGGGTTTTTTACATCAATAAACATTAGGCAAGCTGGGGATCAGATAATAATCAGTGGGTCATTAGAAGATAGATGCTTCTCACTAATCAGTAAAGATTACTGGATTTAAACAGTATTACAGGTGGAGTTGCAGCTCACTTACGTGGTTCAGTAACAACTTGGTACAGGGATACTACAAAGATTACCCCTGAGTTTCTTTCTAAGGAGTGTTTCCCAAGATGTTCCCCATGGAACTTAAGAAAAAAGATAAGCAGTCAGAGTTGAGGGCACTTAATAAGTTACAGGAAAGAGTGGTGACATTCATTCAGCCCTGGACATTGCTAGACTTGTTTTCCACTTTTTCTCACAACATAATATTGATGAAGATACCATTGGCTTTATCTGGAGGCATCACAGAGCCCAAGGCTTTGTTTACCCAGTTTTAATTTCACTGCACATCTACAGCCACAAACATTAAATAATTATTATACTATGATAAGAGGCTTTATATGTGTTTCTCTCTTTGGAAGCTGTTGTGATGTTGACTGGACAAGCAAACAGAGCACATCTTAGTCTCTCCAACAGTTACAAGTGATATTTAGTTTATCCCTCTCATTCTCCCAGTAACTCCTGTCGAAGCACCGAGATTTGTTGCTGGCCTCCATCTCAATGGGCTTTGTAGCCAGGAATTCAAAACGGACTAAAGCACTGCAACCGTACAGTTGACATCTACATATTGCCATAAGCGTCATGGCTCCTGTCACTTTTATCTGATACTGTAAATGTTAGACACGAGATAAATTGTGTCTGATTTACACTCAGGGAAACAGACAGTTTGGGAATGTTTGGACCAGCCAATTCATGTAGACAAAGTCATTTGACGCTCATGTCAATAAACATGCCAATAACTCAATTAAATTTATTACTGTTCATGAGGCAAATTCACCAGGAAAATGTCAGTATACTCCTGAGGATTGACATCACAACTGAAAATAATTGTGAAAAGTTTCATCTATTAGCTCATCGAGTCCTGCAACAGCAGGTGATTTTCATAGCTGTTTCTATGACAGGAAAACGTAAATATTATTTTTCCAGTGCCTAGTTTCACCCTTTTACCATTTTATTTTCATGTAATGAAATCTGAATCAAATTTCTCTAATGAAGTTAATAATTCTTTGTTCCCTTTTCTAATCTTAAACACTTTTCTCTTCAAATAATTATTTAAAACATTTTGCATAAGTCACATTATACAAAAAATGTGGCTTAGCATGGATGTTTTCACATGTAACATTATTAAACTAAACCATGAAAAATACTTGTTTGCAAGTTTATATTTAGCACATACAATCTCCCTTAAAGAAAGTACAGAAAAAAAGACATGTTTCTACTAGTCTTCTTTATGATTATCTTGATTGTTTCCTCTTTATTTCGATACACTCAATAATCTATCTAGTATCCTTAATTTAGTCTTTTATTTTGGCTTATTTATCAGTCATTCAACTATCTGCTCTTAAGCAAACTTATATAGCATAGAAAATATGCAGGTTTTCAGGCACACAAGCTTTTCTTATGCCTGAAGAAAAGCAGTCTATCTGAAGATTTACTTGCTTATTCCAACTCTGCTAGTTGGTCTGGCAGTAGATATTATGTCTTTTTCCAAACTTTGCCTTACTCGTCTCTCTCTAAAAAAACAGCTATAATACTAATATCTAATACGTCTCTATTAGAGTATGCAAAATACTATTATTTAAGGTAACATTATATCATATAAAAAAATGCAAAACTGATGCTTTAATCTAAAAATTTAAATTGTTTATCATCTAGCAACTAGACAGATGAATCACTGATATCAGTACTGCATAGTCTTCTGTATGACCAGATCTTAACATATTTTTCAAGAAATGTTTTCACTGACTTGCTTACACTAAATACAGAAATGGTCAGCTCCATGGAACTTTCAGTCTTCAACCTTGGTTAAATTACTGTTGATCCTTTCACATCGCGTTATAGGTCTTTATATGTGTGTTAGGTCTTTACCGCATTTCCATTACCCTAGTCCTTGAGTTTATGTTATTCTTCCTGTACCGTATGCTGCTCCATGCTCATTGACTTTGCACCAGGAGCAAATTTCATGTTTTCTCGCCATATTGTCATACACGTATGTATTCTTAACTACTTTCCCACTGCATGAGTCAGTCTTCTAGCAAGTGTCATTTCTAAACAGATAGGGTCTATCAAAATGTAGGTAAATTCCAGACTCCCTTCCTGTAGTTGCCTTGAAATATCTACTAGATAAAAGCAGAATTGTTTCAATACTTGGAAGGTGATAACCTTCACCATACAACTGTGTCATCTTCAACATAGCCAAGTTTGAGACTAGAGTTTACAAATCCTTTGAAGGATGTTTTCCAAAGAAATGTGCTCAATTCGTTCTTCTTGGATGATCTGAGCTTCTTATGACAACAGGGTACTTGTACAGGAGTTGCCTAAAATGGGAAGAGAGGTCAATCAGTACAAAAGGACTGTGGAGATTATAAATTTCTCTTTGTTCTTTCTTTACTGTAGTATGATATGCTTTGTCACTACCTCTTTGTTTTCATCTGTTTTACCTAAACACCTGTGGTGATCACCATGACCTGTTGCATTCAATCCAATAACAGCCAATATACATTTATGCTAATTAGATGTTTATGGTAAGTATTCTTTCTAAAACACAGAAATTGATGTAAGAGTGTAAGACTTCTCACACTGAAACATGCCAGGGAGTCACCAGACAGGGAAGAGTTCTACCATGATGAAACTGTGGACTGCTTTATTTTCCAGATTACCAGTAGTCTAATAGTCCAAGAACATGAAACGATCCTCTATTTAACAGACAAGCAGAATCAAACCATCTCACAAGTAACAGAAAGAAAATTAGGATGAAAGATTTGTTTGAGTCCTTCTAGGAAATTAAAGGGAGTTTGTCTGCAAGGGTTAACATAGCCCATCCGGCAAAAATGCTAGTGCAATCTGAAATTATCTGAAGATAATCCTGCAGGGTGTGCCCAAATCTGGGATCTGAAGGGTATTTCCTTAGGGAGGCTCTGTTACAAGTGAATTATCTGCTGGAGGCACCTGAAAGTGCCTCTCCAAGTGTCTTCTTGTCATCTATCTGGACTTCTGTAAGGCCTTTGACATGGTTACACACCCCCCACACACACCCCTGTCTCTTAT
>NW_020799095.1:134252414-134288793 GCF_003259725.1 Athene cunicularia
GGCTAGCAGAGAAACAAGATTTTCCTTGGCATTCCCACACCCCCACCCCACCCCCACCCCCCTTCTCTCTGAGTTGAAGAGATATGGATTTTATGGGTGGACTGTTTGGGGGATGAGGAATTGGTTAGATGGTCTCATCCAGAGGGTAGTGGTCAGTGGCTCAATGTCCAGATGGAGATCAGTGACAAGTAGTGTCCCTCAGGTCTCTGTATTGGGACCAGAGCTGTTTAGTATCTTCATCAAAGACATAGACTGTGGGATTGAGTGCACCCACAGCAAGTTTGCAGAAGACACCAAGCTGAGTGGTGTGGCTGACACACCTGAGGGACAGGGTGCCATCCAGAGGGATCTGGACAAGCTTGTGAAGTGGGCCCATGTGAACTTCATGAGGTTCAACAAGGCCAAGTGCAAGGTCCTGCACCTTGGTTGGAGCAATTCCTGGTATCAGTACAGGGTGGGGGATGCAGGGATGGAGAGCAGCCCTGTGAAGAAGGACTTGAGGGTACTGCTGGATGCAAATCTGTACATGAGCTGGCAATGTGCCCTCATAGCCCAGAAAGCCAACTGTATCTTGGGTTGCATCAAAAGAAGTGTGACCATCAGATTGAGTGAGGTGATTCTGCCCCTCTACTCTGCCCTGGTGAGACCCCACCTTGACTACTCTGGAGTCCTCAGCACAGGAAGGACATGGACCTGCTGTAGTGGGTCCAGAGGAAGGCCACAAAAATGGTCAGAGGGATGGAACAACTCTCCTATGAAGACAGGCTGAGAGAGTTGAGTTTATTCAGCCTGGAGAAGAGAAGGCTTTGAGGAGACCTTATTTCAACCTTTCAATTCTTGATGGGGGCTTATAAAAGAGATGGGGACAAACTTTAAGGTGGGGCCTGTTGTGATAGGACAAGGGGTACCAGTTTTAAAATAAATGCGTGTAGATTCACATTAGATATAAAGAAGATTTTTTTTTTTAATTATTATTATAAGAGTGGTGAAACACTGGAACAGGTTGCCCAAAGAGCTTGCAGATGCCCCATTCCTGGAGACATTCAAGGTCAGGCTGGACAGAGCTCTAAGCAATCTGACATAGCTGAAGATGTCCCTGAGCAATGCAGTTGGACTAGGTGACCTTTAAAGGTCCCTTCCAAACCAAACTATCCTATGATTCTATGAAGTGATGTATAACAGGTATCCAAGGTCTGGAACTGGTGTCTTCTCAGGACTGGAAGTCATCTGAATGAGAGAGAGTGAAATTGGTTTTCTTTCATTTCTTTGGCTACATCTTTATAAACACTGGTAACTACATTATCTAGCTGGATGTTATGAATTATGGTAATTTCTCCTTGTGTTTACCTGGTTTAATTTAAATATGGGCTAAGACATTGTAAGAGTAATATGTTGCTTACCTAAAGAATAAAGTGGATCTATAAACTGAGGAACAGGGCACTTCGTGCTCTTTAGTTCTTCAGAGTATCCTTGAGAGGATTCAGATGGCATCAGAGCAGGTCCTCTGCTTGGTTGCATGGCCCAGTAGTAATGAAGTGACACTAAAAGAAGGCAGGAGAAACTTCCTGTAAAATCAGCAACGCTGAAGTTTCTCTGGCCTACAGGAAATTACTGGTGTGATACATGAACATTAAGGATCACAGGGAGCATGTCACGAGCTCGTTCACTGTGTTTTTTACTTGTCTTTCCTACTGTGAAGGCTGTATATTTCAACTTCCACTGGGCCATTTGTAAAACATTTGTCACAGCATGCTCTCCACTTGATATCCTTAGGAATTGTATATGCTGTGTATAACATCATGCCTTTATAATCACTTGGTATTTTGGATACTTTTCATTTCTCTGTTCAGCACTTATATTTGCCAGTTTGCTCCCCCATGCTGTAATAACTTACTTTTCCCTGAATTTTTACCATTAGTGCATTTATCCATTTTCTTGTTCAGCTACAGCTCTCACTCGCTATGTCTATGGTTTGGCTGTAGATTAAATCCAGACTACATTGGAATAAGAACACTCCCACTACATGATGCAGAGTGCTGATAAACTTACACTTGAGCCAGCAACGTAAGTTTATAGTACTCAAAAAATGTTGATGAGCTAACTTTGTGCCAGCTAACTTTATGCTAAGTCAGGACCGTCCTGACCATGCCAGATCTCCCACGGCTAGTGAACCTCCTACAGATAGGCTGTGAGCCTTCTCACAGCCCCGTTCTTGCTCCATTTCTGCCTGCTTACCCACAGAGTCTTTGTCCTTGGAAACATCCTTGCATCTTTTATATGCAGGCACAGGGCCCTGTATTTCCCTTTCCATCTGTAGTCACGGACCTAGCTGCAGATCTGCCATGCATTGTGTCTGTATGTTGGCACACTGCCTCAGACTTTGCCACTGCCACATAACTGAATGTTAGCTACAAAACCATGGTTGTCATCACAGATGGACAGGATTTTAGCCATATCAAGGCCATGTGTGACTCATTTGCATTATCCCAGATCCCACCATGTTTATCTCAAGCCAGAATGAAGGTGGGTAGATCTAAAACAGCTGCTAAGGCTCAAGGGGGAGACCTTCCACAGGTCTCCTATTTCCAGCATGTACAAATGTTCTGTATGCTGTATTGTGGCTGTGTATTGCTTATTTTGCCCTTCCAGGACCACAGTACGGCATCGAGTCCTGCCCTGCTGTTTAACTGTTAACACTCCTCTTTGCATAGTTTTGGCCTGAACTTCTCCCAGAGGTTTGGAAAATACCATTGGCCAGGAACTGGCCAAGAGGAGCCACAGATGAGACCACCCTTTTGCCTGCAGAGGAGGGAAGTTTTAGCCATCCAAACCTTCTGTGTTCAGAGGCATGGGAGAGGCCCTGGCTTTGTTTAATTTATTGGTATAGGACTAAAAGGACCAGCTGTGCTTGACTAAGGTGAAGGCTCTGAAGAAGGGTTAATATGGACTGAGGATAATAATGGATGCATTTATGCTGAGAAGGCATCCTGCAAGTACTAGGAAGAGCTTGGTCACTG
Source organism: Athene cunicularia (assembly GCF_003259725.1). Classification (NCBI taxonomy): domain Eukaryota; kingdom Metazoa; phylum Chordata; class Aves; order Strigiformes; family Strigidae; genus Athene; species Athene cunicularia. The sequence continues at coordinate 134,255,432 of NW_020799095.1, forward strand.
TCTGACTGTAGTCAGATGCAGATGTTTGAGATTTAGGTCCTCCTGTTTGCTGCCCTTTCAAGTAAATGATGGAGCATCTGAGGACAAACTCTGGGTCATTTTTGAAGGCCTTTGAGACCTATTTCTATTTTCCTGTCATTTTCTAAGCATATAGTCAGATCCTAGTCATTTTGCCAATAAAATAGCCTAGTGTTGCTGGCAGTTCTGTCCCTGCTCTTCTGTCAGTGACTGGGAACTGACCTTATGCTACCTAAACCCTTTCCCTTTCAAAATAAGCTTTTCTGGTCTAGGAAACAGTGTCTGTCACATCTGGAGGCTTGTACTTCTTGCTACACTTGTTTCACCCTGAGAAGTTGTGAATCACAGCTCCATACTTGTTTCTTTCCACAAAAAGCCCTTACAGGCTTATTTTACTGGAGTTGCATGGTAGACCATATTAAAGAAGAGTCAGAAGGATGATCTGGGAAATTACAGACCTGTGTTCAGTTCTGGGCCCCTCACTACAAAAAGGACATTGAATTACTCGAGCGTGTCCAGAGAAGGGCAACGGAGCTGGTGCAGGGTCTGGAGCACAGGTCGTACGGGGAGCAGCTGAGGGAACTGGGGGTGTTTAGTCTGGAGAAGAGGAGGCTGAGGGGAGACCTCATCGCCCTCTACAGCTGCCTGAAAGGAGGTTGCAGAGAGCTGGGGATGAGTCTCTTTAACCAAGTAACAAGTGATAGGACAAGAGGTAATGGCCTCAAGTTGCACCAGGGAAGGTTTAGACTGGATATTAGGAAGGATTTATTTCCAGAATGGGATGTTAGGCGTTGGAATGGGCTGCCCAGGGAGGTGGTGGAGTCCCCATCCCTGGAGGTGTTTAAGAGTCGGGTTGACATAGTGCTGAGGGATCTGGTGTAGTTGGGAACTGTCAGTGTTAGGTTAATGGTTGGACTGGATGATCTTCAAGGTCTTTTCGAGCCAAGATGATTCTGTGATTCTATTATTCTAAATTTAATATGTAGATATATATGATAATGAATTTTCCTTCTCAGAGAGAGTACTTTGAGTAGGTAAAAGAGATTGGACTGATGTGCCTTCTGTCCAGTTATCATCACTTACTATTCTCATTTTAGCTAATGTGTCAGCAGTTATATAGCTATACTTCAGCTTGAGATAGGTAGGAAGTATACACAGATTTTTCCTGGGATGATAGTCTTCTCCACAGAGGCCATTTTTTCTGCCCAATACATTCAGTATTTCGGAGCATTTTGTGCTGTATAGGAATGGTACATGCTGTTAAAAAAAATATTTCTGTACCCCTATAATTACATGGGTGACTGCCATCATGAAGCATAAAGTATTGCCTGTCAGATGTAACAGTGCCGTCACCTGCATCTGATGGTCCCCATGATTCATCATGGATCTGTCAAATTCTTTGTCCATTCACTGGACCCAATCATGTAAGAGTCTGAAGACAGTCTACTGGATCTAGTACTTACAAGCTCACTGCACCTCCATTCTCGATGGGACACCAACCAGGCACAGGATCACAGAAACAGAACCTGCCACCAGAGCTGATATAGACAGAGGGTATGTCAGCTGGGATCCATGATAGCCTAGAACAAAGGTTGCTCATTTGGCTGGGGTATCTACAATGACCATTTCTATTTTCTGTTTAAGCAAGTCAGATGCCTGGACACATGAGCCTGGTCTTTGGCCAAGTAGATGGGTAATCTATGAAATTAAAAGTATGGGAGCAGGGAAGAGAGGACTCAAGCAAACATAGTCTGGCCCAGAGGAGGTGTACTGTTCTGTTATTGTCCTGGGCTAGAGCCAAACAACAGCTACAGCTGCACTCAATTACTTGCATACTAGCTCTGAACAGGACAAAAGCCAGAAGATAGCAATGGTAGGTTATGAGAGATCTAGCACAATGTGTGGGAAGGTCTTTACTGTCACCTGGTTCTTACTCGGACACCTCACACACTCTCAATATTTAAGTCAGCACTTCATGGGCACAGTTTCCCCAGTCCATGTCTTGTACACTTTCCTAAGCAAACAGTCCACTTAATTTCCATCAGCTTTCAGACATCAAAACCCAGTAGAAAAAAAACAGGCTGCAAGCAATGCCTACTGGGATCAAGTCTGGTTCTGTGATCCAGGGAGGCAAACATACTCTAAATTTTGCAGTTTCTGTTATGTGCTATTTCCAGCATCTGTTTTCCAAAATAATTTCTTTTAAAGTGTACTGGGTCTGGCTGAACTGGAATTGGTTTTCCCCTACAGCAGCCCTCACGGTGCTGTGTTTTATGTCGGGAGCTGGCAGGGTGTTGATAGCACCCTGGTGTTGTGGCTACTGCTGAGCAGTGCTTACACAGCACCAAGGCTCTTTCTGATATTTCCCCCAGTGGAACGGGGTGGGCAAGATCTTGGGAGGGGACACAGCCAGGACAGCTGACCCAAACCGACCAAAGGGATATTCCATACCATATGACGTTTGCTCAGTATAAAGCTGGGAGGAAGGAGGAAGGGGGTGGGGTCACCCTTGGTCCTCCGAAGCAACCACTACGTGTATTGGAGCCCTGCTTCCTGAGAAGGCCCGACATCGCCTGTCCATGGCAAGTAGAGAATAAATCTGTTTGCTTTTGCTTCCGCGCGCGGACTTTTGCTTTGCCTTGCTTATATTAAAACTGCTTTTGTTTCACCCACAAGGGTTAGTTTATCTTCTTTCCCCTCTTTACCCTATTGAGAAAACAAGGGGAAAAAGGGGGGGGAAGTGATAGAGCGACTTGGTGGATACCTGGCATTTAGCCAGTCAAACCATCACATAAAGTTTTTGTGCTTTTCCCCTTGACGAACTCTAAGCTGTATTGTTATTTCTGCAGTTAGAATCCCAGAGCCTTTAGGGTTGGGATGGAAAAGCCTGCTCATTTGGGATTTAAAACATGGTAAGAACTATACTGGTAGAACCTGTAGGACAAAAAGGACTGAAGAGAAGAACCATAAAGACAAAAACATATGGGAAAAATGAAGCTATATCCTTGTGTCTCATTATTATAGCTAACAGCAGTGGTGCTGTTTCTGCCATGAAACTGAGCTGCTACATGAGAGCAGGTAGGTACTGGAAAAAAAATCTTGCAAGGATGAGGCTGGAGGTGTGTGTAAGGAGGCAAACCTGATGCTCTATCTTTCATAGTGCCTGTTATGATGCGTTTCTGAAGTAATTTTTTTCCTCAGAGCGAAACCACAGAGGGCCTAGTTATTTCGTGCTAGAAGCGCACTCTTGAATGAACTGGTGTGTACACAGAATGGTTGATCATCACACATCAGATGAGAGGTGCACTAGGAGGATCTAAGTCTGCAAGACTAGGACTGAAGCATGTGTTCAGTAGTCAGAATTGTTAACAATTGTCAATACCTAAGACTGATGGCTTAGAAATTCCATTCCCAGTCCCCATTCTTCTCCCACTCTTATCTGCAAACACTGTACAGGACAATCTGACACCAGGGTCTTTCATCTTTACCCTTCTGATGGCCAGCATGTTTAATACTGTGCTGAGGAATAACTGCAGAATCACTGAAGAGTTATTGAGAGTGACAGCAGGGAAGTGCCTTATTAATACTTTACTGAACCAAAGCAGTATGTACAGCCATGGTTACCAAGTAATAGGTCTGGTAAGGTGACATCACTAATCGTGGGCCCAGCGTAAATGCATATTACCCCAGATGCATAGCATCAGTAAGGCCACAACTGGAAAACATAAAAACCCATGTATTTTTCTGGACCACTGAAGGGAGTAAAGTGTTGAGTAAATTGTTCACAGTAGTTTAGAACAGATTGTAGCACAAAGCTCCCAAAAATGAGGAACAGCACTAGTCAGATAGAAGACGTAAAAGCAATGGATAAGGGCAGGAATATGTGAAAACATTAGGTCAGTTGGGAAAATACATTTGAGCAGAGCCTGCTGTGATCTGTGTGCACCTCACCTGGATGTAATACAAGCCAAGAACTCTTGCACAGTCACAGCCATATCACAGATCAGGTACTAGTGGGCTATTATGCCAGTTTTGAAGAGATGATTAAGAGAAAAGCAGAGGCTAGGAGTTTTGAACTTCCTGATGACCAAGTTCCATTGGTTGACACACCAGATGAGACACCACTTATGGGGCAAATTCAAGACAAATCTGCTTGAATAACATCTCCTTGATCCTGGAGTCTTCTATCCACTGTGAATCCTTACACGTTTGCAGAATATCCCTCTGCCACCAGCTATTATTCTTCACAAGGGCACTGAAACTGAAATAACACAATCATAAATCTTAAGTGTTTCTAACTCCAGATGCATGTGCTGCTTGCTGATGAATGATGTTCACTGGGATGACAGTCAAAACTAGTTAGAGGTATGAAATATCTATTTTTTTCCTTATTTACTCAAAGTCAAAAATATGAACAGGGCTTTTAAACACAAAAGTGAGGTTTGATTGGAACATGAATTAGACTGAATGCAATTTAGCTGCTATAAATAACAATTATCTTTCTTAAAAAATAAAATTCAGCATGAGATAGAATAGAAATAAAAAACCTCTACGTTTGTTGCAGTTTGAACTCGTCCGGCAGCCAAACACCACGCAGCCACTTTCTCACTCTCCCCACTTGGGGGATTGGGAAAGGAATTGGATGGTTAAAGGGAGACTCGTAGGTAGAGATAAAAACAGTTTAGTAATTGTAATAAAAGATAACAATAACAGCAGGTACAAACAGGTAATACACAATGCGATTGATCACCACCCACTAACTGATACTCAGCCCATTCCCAGCTAGCGATCCTGAAAGAACCAAGATCCCGCAGTCGCAACCCCAGAAGTGAAAGGGAACCTGCCTCCATCCCAACCACTCCTCCTTTATATACTGAGCATGTTATCACATGATATGGAATACTCCATTGGCCAATCTGGGTCCAGTTCTCTGGCTGTGCCCCCTCCCAGCTCAAGAAAAAATAACTCAATCCCAACAGAAACTAGGACAACACTGCATCCTCATGTGTTCCTTTTTCTACACTTTGAGTCTATGACTTTCGCTGTCCTGGCCACAACAAATTCACAAAATTGTCAAATCACAGAATGGCTGAGGTTGGAAGGGACCTCTGGAAGTCACCTGGTCAAGAACTTCACACAATACTAAAGGTGAGGCCATACCAACACTAATACAGCAGGATGATCACCCCTTTTGACCAGCTGGTCATGCTTTGTTTAATGCATCTCAGAATGTGATTTGGCCTCTTAGCTGCCAGGGTACACTGCTGACTAATACTGAGCTTACTATCAACCAGCACCTACAGAGCCCTTCCAGCAGGACTGCTATCCAGCCACTCCTCTTCCACTTGTGTCTGGCATTACACCATCCCAGGTTCCATTGATTGCCCAATTCTTCAGTCTATCTCAATCCCTCTGCAAGTCCTCTTGAAGTTTATCAAGTTGTTCAACCATGACTTACCCTTAACATAGTCCACCTCTTCTCCTTCTGAAACTTCCTTTCCATCACTGAAAGTTGTTCCCTTCTCTCCTCAGAAGTCCTTTTACCTCTCTTGCCTGTACTTACTGATCATCCCACTTTTCCTATCTTGACTGACAGTAATAAAGCATAAACTTGATGAAGAAGTGATCTATCCCTCTTTCCATTGGCTTCCACCTGACCAAGAGTGCAATATCAAGGCAAACATGTAGCCTTTCTTTCTGCTGCCCAACCACACCCTTTCTAAAAGTTGATAATAGAAATGCATAATAAACTGTGAATATGGTTATGAACATGATCCTAGCTGCCAGTCCAGCTGGCTTAATAAATGCCTGTATGTCTGTGTGTATTATTATGACGAGGCAAGAAGCCTTTCTGCTGTTTTTGTGTGGTGGTTTAACTCCAGCTGGCAACTAAGCACCACCCAGGCTCTTGCTTACTCCCCCTTGGTGGGATGGGGGATGGAATCAGAAGGGTAAAAGTGAGAAAACTCATGGGTTGAAATAAAGTCAATTTAATAAGTAAAGCAAAAGCTGTACATCCAAGCAAAGCAAAAAAGGAATTAATTTACTACTTCTAATTGACAGGCAGGTGTTCAGCCATCTCCAGGAAAGCAGGGCTCCGTCACACATAAAGGTTACTTGGGAAGACAAGCGCCATGACATTGAACATCTCCCCCTTCCTTCTTCTTCCCCCAGCTTTATATGCTGAGCACGACATCATAAGGTATGGGATATTCCTTTCATCAGTTGAGGACAGCTGTCCCAGCTGTGTCTCTTCCTAAATTCACCCCCAGTTTACTTGCTGGCGGGGTGGTGTGAGGCACGGAAAAGGCCTTGACGCTGTATAAGTACCAGCAATAACTAAAACATCCCCACGTTACCAACACTGTTTTCAGCACAAATTCTAAACATAACCTCATAATTGTTACTATGAAGAAAATCAACTCTATCCCAGACAAAACCAGCACATTCTGTTTTATCAGTTCCCCAGGCAAATGACTAAGATGTTATGTTAGTCTTGCAAGGAGAGGTATATGTAGCCTGCTTCAGCAAGACCTTCTAGTGAGATCATTCTCAAAAATGGTGGCTGATTTTGTAAATAGAAATTGAGTTGCCCCCAAAAATTGCCCAAGAACTTACCACCTTGTACTCAGGTTGCCATCCCACAACCCATAAAATGGGCAGGTGGATGTACTACATGCTGTGATCCTCAGGTAGTTAAACCTCATTGTTATTAGTGTGGAATCAGTGTTGTGTGGTCTTCCTAAATAAAATTAACTGTGTAAATAAAATGTGTATTGCTGTGCCTTCAACTGGATCACATCTGTGTTCCAAAATACATGCAAACCTCATGCTTGCAGAAAATACACAATAGCCTCTTTGAGTGAAATTCTTAGCCATCATTTGATCCCACACATACTGTGACAACTGTTTTAAACAAGAAAAAAAAAAAGTTACTGACTTTTGATTTTTTAAAAGCTATATGCAAGATTTTAAACTCAGTTCAGATTCTTGGGTTTCATGCTGCTTTTTCAGTCTTGCCTCCTTTGCCTTTCCCCTCATCTTGAAGACAGATAAGGCAATGCTCTTCCACTGCCAGTTACCCTTCATTTGCTGCTAGTTCTTCACTACTTGGGCTTCTGAAACATCTGCCTAGGTCAACACTACCCTGTAACAGAGGTCTGGCAGCTAACAAACTGTTAACACTGTCGGCAGTGATTAAAAGCAGAAAGGCTTTTTCACCCCTCAGTTGCAAGATGTTTTTCCTACTCACAACAGACAGCCCCAAACAGACTCTGCAAACATGACATTGCAGCCAAACCACAGATCTGACAAATTGCAATCAAACAAACCATTACTCAACAGATAAGTAAACAAATTAATTTACTCCTAGGGAACAAGGACTTATTCCTTCCACACTACCAGTCACAGAAAAAGCTTGGTCTTTCGTACAGTCTGCATTCTGAATTTGCTGAGAAAGAGGAAATGTGGATTAAAAAAGCCCTAAAGATATGTGCCTTTTTTTCTGCCCCTATCCTGCTGAGGGTTTAACTACTGCTTAAAATATAAATATCTTCAATTAGATACCTTCTCTGCTCATGAATTTCCTGAGCAACAAGAGGTTGAATATTGGGAGGGTATTTGGTGAAATATTTTTACAATTCCTAACTGGATATCTGCTTTTGACTTCTATCAGCTACTAAACCAGATGGACCCAGTGTGACTGCTGGTGTTAATAAGTCCCAGCAGAGCATGACCAGACCTCCTCCCTCCCATGTACCTTCTAACTATGGAATAAAGACTCTCTACCATAAAGCAGGAGATGTGGTTTCAAGACAATTTAGGGAGCACATGAACCTGTAGCTGAGTCTCCTGATGACAGGTGAACCTTATAACATGGGGCTAACATGGGAAACCTTATAACATGGGAAAGAGTCAGCTATAGCCTCATTCCTCCTTTGACCTTGGCCCCTCACTCATTCCTTAAGCAAAGAGCAGGAATGGCTATGAATCACATAAAGTGAAATCTCTCACTGTGGCAAAGGTAAAATGCCTAAATCTTGGCAAGGGATTATGCACAGTGTTTCCTTTTGGTTTATCTGGTCAGAGTTGCTGGCACTCATCTCTTTCCATACAATGTATGAACAGACTATATCTGATTCATATGTAGTGGCCTCCCCAGATATTGCAGGAGCCTAAAAGTTGTACACTCCAGTGCCAGGGAACATAAACATTGCATGACACACTGCAGTATGATCCAGAATATCAGAAACATGATAGTTGTGTTAGTGGGGTGCTCCACACAGGCTAATTTGCCCAAGTCCTCAGCAGCTGAATTGCTTGTGGTAGCCAAGCTGCAATGTGCAGTACAGATGTATCCTGATCACAAGGTTCCAGTGTTCTTAGCCCCCCAAAATTAGCCCAAAAGCCTGTAATTTTCATTGAACTGGAATATATGTTGTCAACATTTCTGATAGTCAAGTCACATTTTAAGTCTTCAAATATGAATGTAGACTTGTTATTTTAGTCTTAGTCTGGTAAACAATGTTACTAACTCAAAACTGAATATCCAGATCATTCAGGTAACCAAAGTTTTTCATATCTCCCTCTGCTTTATCACTTTGTTTTTGATTGATACCAGCCATCAGCATACAGGGATGGCCTGTGTAAATTAATAATTATTAACAATAATTATTAAAAATATTAACAGTAATTATTATTTAATAATAATTAGACAAAAAGAGTGCTCTCTAAGAAGAAGAAAAGGAAAAATCAGACTTTGGCATAATTGTTTTACCATAAGCATCAAGGGACGTTGAATAAATTATTAGTTGTGGAACAGAAAGGAAGAACAGCAACAAAGATTTATATTTAAAATTTATATTTTAACAACAATTCATCGTAATTTGCTCATATGAAAATCTGCAACTGAAAGGTGAAACTTTGCATCCCAGTATTAAAAAGAGAATAATGAGTGCTGAGAATAGAACTGAATGTTGTAAGGTTGTAATAGAGAAGATCAGTGGGTTTGTGGGTTTAATAACACATATTTGGAGAGCTTTTAAGTATCTTTCTTATAGATGTCAATTCAAATTTTAGTAATCAGCCTAGATACATAAAACAGCAAAGATATCACAAGATGTCTTATATTTTTATAGCGATATATGTGGAAATAAGACAAGATTTCTTTTTATATTGTATCAATTAAAATACTAAAAAATAGGCTCCATAATATAAAATATTTGAGTAAATCTGAACACTATTGCATAAATTCTTAGGCTCAGTAAAGGAATTACCAAGAGCTTTATGCTCTCTTCTGGCCTCAAATATCACTTCTTCTCATGTTTATTTTATCCAGAAACCATTTTTGTTATTTCTTTCTATAGAATTCCTACTTTTAAATAAGTTTTAGTTGTGAAGTAAAAATAATTAGTAAATAAATAGCAATTCAATGCTTTGGGGATTAAGTACTACATAGCCAGTAATGGCTATTTATTATTTAGTGCTCCTGAAAATTTTTCCCTATTCAGTTTGTTGTCAAAAGTGATTGACTGTTCAAAAAAAACATTACTTTTTTCTCTGCATTCTTTCTGCTGCTTCTTGGATTTCTTTCCATATTTCTGAAAATAGGCTTTTAATATGACTGCTTCTTTTATATTGAAAGTGTTATGCAGGCATAGTCCCCAGATAAAGAGCCTACAATCTGGAAAGACAGGTAAGAAATACAAACTTAGAGAAGATATCTAAACTGAAGTAGTGGATGCATCTAGCCACATGTTAAAATCTTGGGGTGGGTGTTAATTAAACTGAGACCAAGCACATATCTTGACTCTCCTTGGGTCTTAATCATGCTTTACATATGAGCATATGTTGACAGGTATGACAGTTTGGTGCTGACAGGTGCAACACAATGCATACTGAAGTAAAAATATTTGAACTAAGTATAGTTTACTGTATTAAATATGTAAATTCAGGAGATGAAAGTAGGTATTCAGGAGGTACTTCTGTCAGTGTGGAAGAAAAGTTACACATCCAGATGAGATGATAAAATGTTAAAAAGACAATATTCAAAAATGATAAAACTTTCAGAAGTTGGCTGGTTTACCTTGCTGATGAGGTGTGCTGAACAGGTCACGCCATCACCAAGAACATATCGCAGAAATGCACAGTTCTGAGAAAGACTGGGGCCATGAAAAACTTGTGTGAAGAGTTCGGAGTTGTTTACTTTAGAAAAGAGGCAGATAAGATGAGACATGATAAAAACATGAAATGGAATCAATGTAATACAGTTTCAGTCTCATCATGAAAACAAATGCATCTCTGGAAAATGTCAGCTTTTTGACAAAACTTAAAACTCGGAAAGATATCAGCTGAAAAAAAAAGAAGTATTGGGGGTTGGCAGCAAAGGTTTTGGTTTGGGGGTTTTGGCAAAAGATCAGGTTTTCCATGAAAAACAAACACTTGCAGTACAAAATGTTTCTTAGAAAATTCAATTTTCTGCTAAAACCAGATTTGATAGAAAACATTTGATCATCCCTCATTTGGTTACATAGAGTCCTAAGAGGATGTGATGCAGGTATTTGACAAGTCCGCTAATAAGGTTAGCAATTTCATACAAGGTATGAAACATTTCACCTGGGCTCAGGAAAAATTCTGCTGTCAGATTTTTCTCTACAAAGATGCCTCCTGTTTTAGACAGACTTTTCTCTGAATTGCAGCTAACTCAGTTCTGTTGACCTGCAAGGAAGCAAAATCACATCTTCAAGAACTCAATGTTCTTTTAACAATTATTGAGACAAAATTTCCAATCAGCTCTAATTTTACGAATGACTAAGTGCTTTATCCAGACATATTGCTGTTTGTTCTGGCTTTTGTCAAAAAGAGAGTTGCAGGAGGTCTCCTGTTTTGTCTTAAAGGAATAAAACAGTTTGCAATTGCTAATTTTAAACACAAAAAAATGAGTTATGCAGCCATACTCATGATTGTTTCTAGTTTAGAAGATGTAAAAAATGCCTACAGCAAAGTATGGGTGCTCTCTTATTTATGTACACAAATTAAATGATAATGAATTTGCTTTTAATGTAATTTGTAATGCTAAGTTTACAGTCTGCCAAAACAGCAATCTGTTTGTCTGCAAGATAAACCAGGCCAGTTTTCACATGCTCCTTTTTTTTTTTTTAATGTGGAAATGCATATTTAGATAGCAAAACATATACTTAGCACTATAGCCACTGCATAATCTTTTTCACCAAGAAACAAGTACTCCATCATTTTTTGCAGAACCTTGGCAGGGAGGGGGGTTTCTGCTACTAGTATTTCCTTGCTTTCTTGGGCATTGTGAAAAAGATCTTATAAAACAGCTTTGAATCCAGATGTTTCTTTTCCCTGATGTGTTGACATACTAGGCCAGATTCTCATCTTGCATCTGCTGAGTGTAAATCTGGAATATTTCTACAGAAGTCAAAGAAGGAACTTATTTTTGTATAGAAATGTGCCAAGAGTCCAGCAGAAATTAATAATATCCACTAAGAGTTAAAATATTTGTTTAAATGCCTTGACTATCTATGACTGGGAAAACCAGACCATATCAGACTTACTCCATCTTTTAGAGCAGATTCTAGTTTCATTATCTGATGGGGCAACATCTGAGTGGAGAACAGGGTACTCCCATGGGTGGAAGATAGGACAAGGGGAAGAAGAAAAAGGAATGAAGATCTGGTCAGTGTTATGAATGCTTCTCTTATTCTTCATTATTGCAACCCTCAATAAAGCGTGTAATTGCAGCTCAATGTTGTTAGGCACAGTTTTACTGTCTTAATAATATCTGTGTCTGAACTGGAATGAAAGAAGGTAAATGCCTGCCTTCTCTTTCTTTCATCATCCTGAAGAGTTTTGACAGAAAAATATAGAGATATAGGCAGCAGCACTTGTTTTTAGGAATATTCAGCAGGGCTGGGCCAGGATATTTGTTAATCAATGTTAGCAAACTTACGCAAGGTATAGTTTTCCCAGCATTCAAGAAAATAATTCTGCCTGTCATCATTTTCTCTTCAAAGATCCACCCTTTTTTTTTTTTTTTTGACTGACTTTTCTCTTAGTCATCTCTAATTATATCCAGCTCCACTTGAAGTTAATGAGCTAGTCCAGATGAACATCAACAAATCTGAAATTTATTTAACTCTCATGTCTCCTTGCAGTGCACACCCAGATGAGGTCTGCTTCCTGACATTTCTTCAGATGCAGTCTGATGAGAAACACTTTTTGAAATTTGCTTTTTAAGCTTGATACATCCTAGGATTCAGGAAATGGCCTTATTATAGAACCTAATTTTAATTTATCATCTTATGAAGCTCTAGTGAAAATGACAGTTCAGTGTCTGAGCAAATTAGCTCATAAATATTAAGCCAGTTTTAGAAATATGTATAAAAAGCATGCATATTTTAAATTGTTGTCCAGTCAATTTGAAATAATTATCCATTTCTCTCTAGGGGTTGTATTGTTTTGTTACTCCTTTCCTCTCTTAATTTCCTATAGGAATTGGTGTTAACTCCTATAGCATATCAACTAGAGCCCACAGAGAAAATCCAGCCTGCAGGTACTAAACATGTGGCCACTCTTTTACCCAGGTGATATTCTGCAAGAGCAACTATGTGATCAGAGAGGCTGAGAAGCCAGTTCCCAGCCAGCCAACTTGGACCTGCACAACCCAGGTCATAGACAGTCAGGAGAGTGAGGACAAGGCTCCACCCTGGCTTCAGGTCACCATCCCCCCCAGGTTGTCCCCAAAAGCTCCTCTCTTCTTGTTCCACCAAGGGTTTATGCTCAGGAGAAGCTTCTGGATACCAAGTGAAACTGTAGGCTTCAAGAGAGTTTAGGACCTGTTTAGTATTTCCTGTTGCCTAGCCTTAAGATTTGCTGTTCTTTGCAGGCTGAATGCCCTAAACAGATGTTATGAATCTTATACTTCAATTCTGCCAAGGCATGTTGTAACTTCTATAGACTCATGTAATCCATAATACAGCTTTACCCTTACACACCACCTCTGAGCGTAGCAATACTTCAGCTCATAGAAATCAAATGTAAAGAAACAAGAGGGCCATGATAACAAGAGATTAAGATGATCCCAATTAAGTCATCTAACCTTCAATCTCTGAAATGTGTTGATTACTCCAGTTTACCTACCTTGTTCTAAAGGAAGAATATCAGCATCTTAATATATGGCCCACTATGTTGGTATTTTTCTCTTCCTCCTGATCTCAGTGTTTTTGTTCACTTTTATTCTGTGAAATGCCCCGAAAAACACAATCTCACAAAATACAGTAATGTAATCAAATTTTCTAATCTTTCAGGGCAGACATTTCTTATCACAACTGTGAAAGGCCTACCTTCTTCACCACAACGCTGATGCACATATACTGAGGGAAGTTATCGTATAATTGAGATTGTGATTATATATTACTGTGTAATGAGATATGCCACAGCATATACGTAAATGAAATTTGGAAATATCATCAATCTTATCTCTGTTGCACATTATCTCATCCACTTCCTCTCTCAAAGAACAACTTGAATTTCAGTTTTGCCTTGTTTATGGATCACACCACTCAGGGTTACCAATAGGTCTGTTGTATCTGACGCTACATGACAGGAATTTAATAGTCATGGAAGGCAGACACTGTCTTGACACTGTTGACAAACTCATGCAAAAGCTTCATAATCCGAAGTATAAAACAGACATATAATTTTGAAAATATGCTTACTTGATAATTTATTAGGATTGAAGACTTTATTGTCCACTGGTCTGCAACTCTGAAAATCTCAGCTATTTTGAAACAATGACACATGCTGCTCCTATCACCTATGTGTTTTACCTCACATTACAAGCATTTCTTGTAGCAGATGAGCAGAGAAGCTTCAGTGAAAGTTAAAATTCTTATTTCTGCTTTTTTAAGAGCTCATTTCTTAAGTGACCAATGCCCTATTTACCTCAATGTAAAGGTCGTAACCCTACATCTACTTTTTTCTGACCGTTTCCTGATGACGAAAGGAAATATGTTTGTCAAATATATAAATCAAGTTTTGGTTGGCTTGGTTGATGCTGTTTGTTCCCCAAATTAGGAAATATACTATTTTTCATCTCCCTTCTATCTATCAAACCACAATGCGTTAGTAAAGTCTTCAAATTTATGTGTGATACAGAGGAGGAAAACCATTCTACAGAATATTTTGAAGAAAGTTCCATACATTAATATATTCATACTTAGTAGTTTTTAAATCTATCATTCTCATAACAGAATGAAAATACTGATGATAGAAAACAACAAGAAACAAAAGGGAAAAGAGTTTGTCTGAAGTATTGCTCTTACTGTTCCTCAGTGAAGTAAAATGGTCCATGTAGAGATAAACTTGGTAGACAAACCAAGAAATTCCCTGAACAGGAAGTAGGAAAAGGCTGGTAGAGGGAAGTATTTATGCTTGTATGCACCTTCTTTTTCCCTGATGTCTACTTATAGGCATTGCTGGAGGTAGAATACTGGCCTAGATAGAGCTTTCATGAGTACTAGTACGGCCATTCTTGTGTTCTTATGCAGCTTTAAGGTTTGGTGAAATGAAAATGCAATTCTGCCTCCAGGAGATAATAGATTATTTACTATGCTATTTTTCAAATAAAGAGATTCTTTACAGGCTTACAGACCACAGTGATGGCATACTTGGTCTTTAAAGCACAAGAAATATTTTGATTTAAACAAAAATGAAGAAAGATGGAAATGGAATAAAATAGTAAGGCTCAAAAAAATGCAAAGAAATTCTATAGTATTTATAAAACCAAGTAAAAATAACAGGTTTTATTTTAAAATGTGATGTTTAGCAATAATAAAATAAAACATTTTAATAGTCATTATTTAAATTATATAAATTAGATTTTATTATTTATAGCACTATTTTTATGTAAGTTAGCACAGTGTTTTCATGTACATTTCCACAGAAACTATTACCAAGTTTTCTATCTTTAATTCTTTTAGTCACAGCTCTTTTACTCCATGTTTTTAATTAGGGAAGTCACATGTTTTACAGTACTTGGCTTGTAAGAATAAAAGTTCCATATTCCCATTAAGTTCTAAAAGATTATCTAACTAACTTATTTACAGGGTTATTTCATTCTATGTCCCTATAAAGAAGTAGAGCTGTTTATCTATTTCTCTTCTGAAAGAACTCTTTTTCCCATAGAAGGAAAACAAGAAGACATTTCAAGCTGGACATTTAATATAGTTCTAATTATCTCTGCTTGTCACAGTGAAAAACATTACTGTTAAAATTTAATAATGTCCTAAACTATAAATGATCTCTACGTTATGAAGCAATGTTTTTCTCTTTAACACAAACAAATTATAACTGTGGAGTTTGTTTTAAAATTATTCTGCCTATCCTGCAGCCATAATCTTTACTAGTACAATTTGGCACAGGCTCACTGAATTAAAGGGAGCTAAACACTTTCACTCCAACTGATGATTTGCTCCTATCTGCACATAAAAGAAAGTCACTTTTAATATGTCAGAAAACCCCAATGTAATCCCAAAAGTTTGAATTGCTCTTTCAGCATCAGGAAGTTGACATCTGGAGGATAATTTAGTCCCACCAATGGTTGTGATATGTGACAAGACATGGTGGACTATTACAACCTTCCATCTAGTTGTCAGTAATGAAAAATACTTCAATCTAGAAAGTCCAGTCCATCTGTTGTTGTGAACATTACAAATATTGAACTGTTGCTACACATTGATTAATTCTACCAGTATGGATGGCAAAGGAGCATGGCTGGTTGAGTTAGGGTGCAGACAAAATACATTTAGGAGGAATGCAAAGAAGACTTTGTTGGTCACAGTTCTATGACCTGTGAAATAAGTGGAGTGCCCGAGAGCGTTCTCAGTGTCAGTGACTGGTATGTTTGGGAGGTGGTGTATTGTGCCAGTGCTCTTTAATATGGACATCAGTGAGAGGTCTGTCTTCATGGTGGAGACTTGGCCAGTAAACCTCCTTTGAATAAAATGGTTATGAATGATTATATGGTATTATAATCAGCTAAGACACTGAGGCCATCTCACACAGCAGTTTATATACATACAGCCAAACTCTCTTACCCTTCAAAACAGGGTGGTTGCATCCAAATTTCCCCCTGGAATAGTCCCTGACCTGTGTTAGGGGTCAAAATCAAGGTTTTTTGGGGAGTGTTACCAGGCTAAGGGCCAGACCAGAACTGTGATAGTTGCTAACAGCTAAACAGTATAAAGGATCACATGCCTATGCTTAGGTCCACAAATTGACCATCTTTATTTTACTAATGGAGAGGATTTTTGTGTAGCCAGCATAGAAAGAGTACCTCTTTGAAGAGTAAATGTAAAGCTTTTATAGCACTTCTATATTTTCACAGTCTTGGCTGCTAGGATAGGAATTGCTATTGCAGAGGGGATGCTGCATGGCACCCTCGCAACCTCAGCTGTTCAAAGACTTACAAGGTTATAGCTCATACTGATTAACACTCAGCACCACGTGGCCCCATGACCAATGAAACAGACTCTATCCACTCCAAAACTTTTGTAGGGCCAATCTCTGCATCCAATATTTTCAGTATTACAATGTCTCTTGGCAACATATCACATATTATATGGATTCCTGCAGAATCCAAAATCTCAGCATATGATTTGCTAACGGATGCAGATTAATGAGGAGTATTGTGTTATAGGAATGTAGGTAGAAAAGGACATAGATTTTAGAGTCTCAAAGAAAAAAAGTTGCATAAGACATAAAAAAATCAATTACTTCTTCAACAACAGAACATTTCACAAGTATTTTGGCTAAAGCCTTCTGCAAGGGCTGATTTAGATTTATTCATGGCATGAGAAAGGAGGATAACCTTTGATCTTTTTGAGTTTTCTTGCTGAACAAACTCTTTAAAACATTCTTTTCTGCTTCATGCAGCCATTAGAACAAAGAAGTAGCATTTATCTCTTTGCAAAACCAGAAGAATAATATTCAGGAACGCATTTGAAAGACTAGAACTTTTCCAAAAAGAGAATTCAAATAAAATCAACCAGTTTCTCTTTAATTAAAGCCTTTGTAGTACAAATGATAAAACAGGTATTCTTCTAATGTGAAGTCAGAGTTTTTAGAATGGACTTTGGCCAATCAGATTTTTACTAAAATATAAAGTTAATCATCATACTTGGAAATCTTAATGTCTTAGAATAAATTAGCATTTGTGGAGCTTAACAATGGGAATTTTATGTCCTTCTGAAAACTGATCTTGTAGATTTGTGCTATTTCCAAGACTCCTGGGGTCTTAACAGAGGCATCTCTTATAGTACAAAGATCTCAACTCCTAGAGAGTTCTTCATCAAATGAAATTTCAGAGGAAGGACTGAAATGATATAAACAAGTAGTACACAATAAGGAAAATAGTACTGGAAATACTGAAACAGATATTATCAAAACTACTGTCAGAATGGAATTTCAGAGTCAAAAAAAGGTCTGGTGGCCTCTGCGACCTTTGAATGAAAGGCAGTAAAGCCCAAATGTGTCTCCAAATGGTGAAGATGGGTACCTCCATCCAAAACTAAAACCTTCAGTGCTCTGGCCTGGCTGATACCAATCTCTGAGACTCATAGGTTTTGCTTGTAGTGCTATATGGTCCAAATACAACCTAAAATGGGTAGGATTCACCCACATGCTGTATGGTTTGACTAAGTCTGTTCTGAATCACTGATGAAACTTATGATGCATGGAAAAATTACTAATAACTGGGAAAACATTAATGTTGCTTCCATTTTAGGGAAGTCCACACAGAGAATGTGGGATGAATGTGTCTGTCAGCTTCATCTCCGTTCCTGGAAAGACAGTGGAACAAGCCCCTAGTAATTCACTGTCAACATGGGTGAACAAAATCGTTAGGACCAGTTGGTGTGCATCCACAAGGGACAAATCACATGAAGTTCAAGACAGACAAATATGAGGTTTTAATACTGACCCTGACCTGATATTCTGTCCCAGACTCAACCTGTCCCCAAAGAGGTGCTGTATGTTCGGGGCCGGTGCTGTCCCCATGTCCTGGAGCATGGGGTGGGACAGTCCCAGGCTGCCAGACTCTGCCCAGCCACCACTGCAGAGCCTCTGCAGCCCCTGACCTTCAGGGAGTCCCTGACCCATGCTGCAGCCTGACAGTTTTGCACCCACAATGGGGTAAGCCCATACATAATCCAGGTGTGCAAACTGTGGGGTAACAGCTGGAAACCAGCAGTGCCTGAGATGCTGCTGTCCATTCTGCCTACACATGACACTGCAGCTGGTTTCTCTACTACTGCTATATTTGTCACAGAGTTTTTAATAGTGCTATTCCTGAATTTATGTATCAAATCTGAGTGAATCGAGTGTGAAACAATGCATTTGTTAAAAAAAAAAGTTCAGGAAAACTATCCAGGAAGCCACTGTGGAAAATCAAGTCATTATTATTACCTTGTCTGTTTGTATTTACCCACAGCAACACCCATTTGTCTTTTAGTATTCAGCTATATTTATATCTAAGTGTGTATATATCTATATATCTAGATATATAGATATATAGATATCTATAGATATAGATATATAGATATCTAAAGAACTGCTGGAATCACCATGATGGACAGCAAAATGAAATCATCTGCTACCCAACATACCTGTGTACCACAGACAAGTCGCTCAGACACAGACAAAAAGTGTTGGGAAGAACCTCCCATGTGCCGCTGTCAAAAAAGAGCACAATTTTTTGATGCATAGTGGAGAGCAATTGAGGAGAATAAGTCACAGCCCAGCACCCAAGGCAGCAAGAAGAGCCCTGGCACCAGCTGCTTGTCTGCACGCTGCTGGCAGAGCAACGCAAGCACAGATTAGGTTTGGTACTTGAAGAGCAGCAGACTGAGCGTGGACATGGTGCTGACTGCAGGTCAGCATCACAGCAGGCAGGGTGGGCCACCTTACAGTCCCCGGTGCTGGGAATGCTGAGGTCAGACTGCATTAGCAAAGGAGCAGAAGGAGATTAATATTCTGCTTTTATTACTTTAACATGAAAGTATTTGCCTACCTGCAAGAGGTGAAAGACTCTTGCTTTCTACCATGTACAGGCTATTAGAGGTTTCCTTCATGATTTATGAGTAGCAGATGTTATTAAATGGAAAGACTACAAGAAAAGCTAGAGAATTCTTAAAATGCTCCTTTTCTCATTTCACTTTCATTTCAGTGACTGGTTCATAAAAGCTAACCACAGCATACGCAGAGGCTTTGCTGTTCTGGGACATGATGAGAAGTGATGTTGAAAGGAACAATTAAAGCATTCTGAAAGTCATTTACTTTCATGAAATTATGGGAGGATTTTCCTTTTTGGCAACTGACACAAAGAATTCTGTTACTTTTTATGTATTTTGTCTCGGGATTAACCCTCCTCTGTTTTTTCATATGCTTCTAAGAGATCTATACATAGCAATAAGCGGGGGTAGAAGCCTGCCTTCAACTGCGAAACAAATACTTCTCTTGTATTTGGAGAAGGGATTGCCAGAGTCAGGACATTTTAAACTTTTATCATTCTGCTTATTAAAGACTGCAGACTGGCCAGATTATTAATTGCCAGGTGCTACACAGCTCTAGTCTTGGTTCTACCATTATCAAATCTGAGAGCAGGAGATACTTGCAGCTTACAACCCTAAAATAGCTCAAAAGTGTTGGTAAAGATATACTTACTCTGAAGGTACCTAAAGTGCTCTTTGTCAATTTTACTCCACAGTGTTAACTGACATACTGCATGCAGTGCTTGACAGTCATGTTAAAACTCTAGTTTAAAAGTAACTAAAAGACTGAGAATTTGGCTGCTTGTTATGTGGCCACTTCAGCTTTCACAACATAAAAAGAGGAGGTTTCCAGAGGTACCAGATCAGAACTCTTCATGACAGAGAGAGAGCTGATAAATGCATAGCTCTCATTTTATTTTAATACTCATTTACTCTCTTTACTGGTGACAGGTCTGGAATGCTGAGGGCTGGAAGAACAAATAAGTTGGACCCGAGCTGTGGAAATAAAGATGTTCACAGGGTAATCTCTGACCTGCCAATCCAATAGGAGTAGGAAGAACTGTAAAAAAAGCCTGAATTATTTCATGTTGCAAGGATCAAGAAATTGTATGTTTTCTGTACTGCTCTAAAGGAAATTTTTGGAAGCCGTTTATTTAAAATCAGTTTGAGTTTTAACATTATATTTAATGAATATAAGTTTAGGCCCTTTGGATATACTTTGATCTTTCACAATAATGGCTAAATACAGGTTTTGTACTGACATTTTGAAATCTTTATATCATTGACATCAAGGAAGAAACTTCACTGATTATGGTGGGGGGCCATTGTTTTACCTAGCTGATTATGATCTCTTGCTGATCTCCCTGGTATCCAGTGACAGAATCCATGGGAATGGTTCAAAGCTGCACCAGGGGAGGTTCAGACTGGACATTAGGAAGCTTTTCTTTACCAAGAGGGTGGTCAAACACTGGAACAGGCTTCCTAGAGCAGTGGTTGATGCCCCAAGCCTGTCAGTGTTTAAGAGGCATTTGGTCAATGCACTTAACAACATGCTTTAACTTTTGGCCAGCCCTGAACTGGTCAGGCAGTTGGACTAGATGATCATTGTAAGTCCTTTCCAACTGATCTATTCTATTCTATTCTATTCTACTATTCTATTCTATTCTATTCTATTCTATTCTATTCTATTCTATTCTATTCTATTCTATTCTATTCTATTCTATTCTATTCTATTCAACAGCCAAAAGTTTCCCTTGGATTACATCAATTGGGGTTATTCTGTTTTGTTACCGGTCTTCACTTATTTTAGATAGACTAGCACAACCTAGGAATGGATGATCTGGGATGTACATCATGGATATATGATTTATTATTAAAAGAAACAGCACACTATCATGAGCAACAAGCTTACTTAAAACCACATGTTTCTGGTAAGCCATTTTATTCTGTAATCAGTTGAGCTATCTTACAGTGAAGATGAAAGTCAGCCCAAATTCCTGAATTTTTTTGTTTGTTTGTTTGAACTGCATTATTTCAGGTAACTTATATCAGATACTGAATGATGTAACCTGACATGATATAATGCAGCATTCCAGAATACAAGGAAATCCAAATGTTATTTCAGCTGTCAGGCATATTTCTGCATAGTAAATTTTATAGTCAGTGTTTGTGCAAGAACAAATAGAGAACAGAAGACAACTACTTGTAGACTGTCAAATGTTATCAATTTCAGAAAGAATGGCTGTGGACATTTCTACTGTGCTGTGATCTGTAACACACACATTTTGAAAGTACCTGTATCATCTACAGTTTCCAAAAATACAGTGGAATTAAAATAAAATACCTTCATGTTCAAAATAAAATAAAGACAACAGTGTTAGACAATATTAAAAGATGCCTATATGAATAGTTAGGTAAGTAAGGACAGAAGGAAGTGGGAACAGTCATCATCATCTGCAAGAACTGAAGGAGGGTGGGAGTCAAAGAGGACATGATTATTTTGTGTGGTCAGAGAGGTTACCCTTAGACTGAGTACAGGGAGTATCTAGTGGCTATCGGGATATGTTTCCTAAAGCAAGGTCTGTTAAACTGGTATATACTCCTGAGAAAAGAGGGGGATGCCCCTTTACTACTCAGGTCATTTAAAACTCGATTGTAAGCTTCAGGGAACAGTTTTAGACTGACAAGGGAGAGTAACATGTGACCTAATACTCAGCTTTCCATCTCTAGTTACTCTCACTCTGTAACTGCACATTTCAGGGAACTCGAAACAAGATACCAGGCTCTCACACTGAGGGCACTGGAGATTTATGCATGGCTTGTTTGCCATTGCTCTGACAGTAAGGTGTTATTTCAGTAGAGGCATACTGACACTAACCAGACATGGTTTCAGGTTAAAACAGGAGAAAATCCTGTTAAAAGGTTTTCAGAGGGAAAAGGCACATGCACGTACACACCCCAGGATCCACTTTTAAATATTGGCTAAAGTTTGGAGCACGAGATGGGGCTGGGGAATTCTGAAGCTGATTACGAGTTATGGCCCGCTTCCTGTTTCCATTGAAGTCAAAGGCAAAACTCCCATTGATCCCATGGGAACACATGCTATACTTTCCCACTCCATAGCTCTAATATATTAATGGATTTAAACATTTTTCCTTTAAAAAAAAAATCACACTCATGCTGACAGTTTAGACACCAGATTTCTTGAGGCTTGTAATTTGAAGTAACCCAGATGTGAAAACCTCTATAAATGAGATTTATAAAGGAAACAAAATTTTAACCTTAATGTTGACAACTCTTGTGATACCACTAATATGAATAAAAGGAAGAAAAGTTATTTTTTGCAGCTCTGTGGGGACAAAACCATTCAACTACTCCCATCTGAAAAATGACTCCCACTAGGACTTCAAAAGATACTGGTCACAACCTTGCATACATGAGGATTCATTAATGCTTCTCAGTAGGTCTCTATAAGCTACTTTTATGCAAAGCTGTGAGTTCAGAGATCACACTATACATAACACACAGCATATTGGGGAGCTTTCAGGAGCATATGTATAGTTGAAGAGTTATGTCATGTCATAGTACATGACTCTGTGTATAAGGAAAGCCATGTGAACCTATCTATAAAGCAGCCTCACAAAGACCTAAGCCATTTGTGTTTTCAAGCAACTCTCACCCAAAGCTCACTTTTTCTTTCAAATCTAATTTCTTTATATTCCTGGGCTCTGTCTTGCACTGAAGAAAGCCACTGAACTAACTAAAGGCCAAAGTCAGTCTTCATCTGTCACCCTGGAGATGAGAGTCTCATCCTCTGCTCCTATTTAACAGGCCAAGTTAAAGTCTTTATCTGGTCAGGCAGTTGGACTAGATGATCATTGTAGGTCCCTTCCTACCGATGTATTCTGTTCTACTCCTATTCTATTCTATTCTATTCTATTCTATTCTATTCTATTCTATTCTATTCTATTCTATTCTATTCTATTCTATTCTATTCTATTCTATTCTATTCTATTCTATTCTAGGCTATGCTATGCTATGCTATGCTATGCTATGCTATGCTATGCTATGCTATTCCATGCTATGCTGTCAGTTCTATATAGTTAATGGTTATAGAAGTAACTATCATACATAAAGAATAAAGAACCATAATCATCATGAGTAGGTGAAAATATAACACAGTTTGAAAACAAGCCTTTGTTCATAAAGGCATAGCTTTGCCTGCAAGATTCAGGCTTTATCAATTATTTTTTTTATGTGAATGTTAATGAAATAATAATATAATTAGGTCATGTCATATGCACAAGATAAACTCATAGGCAAATAGCAGGAAATAATCAGTGGAGGCCTCTCTAAAAACTCTGTTCATAAAGAAAAAATATCTGACATTTTTAAAACTCTGCAAGAGTTAGATAATTAGCTCCCACTGCATTGTAATGACATTTGAACAACTAATTCCTTTAGATCTCTTAGAAAATGGCAGATAGCCATAGTTATAAAAGAGGAGGAAGAGACAATGATTAAAGCTGAACAAATGTTTTGGAATAACTAAAATTTTGTCGAAGCAGATGTCTTCCAGAAATATATCAGTTTCAACAACATTTTTGCAGAACCAAGGCTTTCTGAGTATTCCAACCAGCAAGCAGGAGAAAGATCAAGTTAATTCTCACATTTCATTAGTTCAAATGTTGGGAGGTCGATGACACAGGTTGAAATTCTTAGTCCACCTCAGACAGTAAAATGTCTATCCCAGATCACGGGAGATAGATACAAACAGAGTGAAGTCAAAAGAGCCTTCTCATATAAAACCATTTCTGGTTTTGACTTTAAACTTTCTTCATAGTTTTATGTAAAGTTTTTAGTGGGTTTAGGATTTGTTCCACAATAGAGTTAAAATTTCAAACTATGAAACTTACTGAGAAACAGCATGTGTCCTCCAGACAGCTTTGTATGCAGTATGTATCTACTATTTTTATGACTATGATGTTATTCATGTCACACTTTCTTTATCCGATATAAAATTCTGTTGGTTTGCTTCTACTAGACAAGCATACTTCCAATCTAGAAGAATGGAAATGTGAAACAGTCAACACTGCAACTTTTAACTAATTCCTACACAGATAAGGTAGACAGGACTCCACATATTTAAAGGTACACAGAGTTGTAAGCTCTTAAATGGTCACTGTTTCCCATCATTACCTTCTCCCTTGAAAGCACGTGTTCACACAGACAGTCTCTGAAGTGCTGAACTGATTTTAGCTAGCTGCACTGGCACCGTTTACTTGCAGGGATTCATTCATTGTCCTGGCAGTCCCCATAGTACACTTTGCCGTGGCCACTCTAGGTGACAGTAACTGATAACTGTCCCAGCCAATTCCTACCTCAAACCTGATCTAGACAAATGTGTTAAAGCAGAAGCTTTTCCAATATGTTCTATTCTCTTTTCTCTACTATCCCTCAGGTTCTTTGTATTAAAGTATTAAACATTTTCATGAGTGAAGATAGGGGTCTTGTGTTTTCAAATGGGCAGTTCTGCCCAGTGTGTCTTGTTTCTATCTTTCTGGTAGAACCAGAAGTTGATTCAGTACTGCAAAAGTAAATAACGTTTGAACAAATACACTCCTGAGTCATACTATATTTCTCAAGTCCTATTATCTCTTTCCTCACTTTCTTGTCTTCAGGTTTTTCTAAAAAAAAAAAAAAAAAAAAAAAAAAAAAAAAAGCAACACATTTTGGGAATGCTAACGTCATGTAATTAATCATGTTGCAAAGACCCTGAAACATAGAGACAATGTCTGTTCTGAGAAGAGAAACAGCATAGATGCTTCAGCCTGTCACTACATCATAACTCAGAGATCATTAACTCTGGCTATAGTGCTCTGAAGACAAATGTAGTATCTCTGCACGGGCTGGATGTAGCAAATGGGAAAACTGCTACCCCACAGATCTTGTCTCCGTTGCATCACTAGGCATAGCCACTATCTCCTTTCCTTCTTGTTCACACCTCTGGTGTATCTCCTTTTAATAAAGTATTACTGAATATGAATATACACAACTCATATAAGTTTATAAGATACACTTATGGCTGATTTATTTTCTATGTTGTTTTGAAAGGCAAATAAAAGCCAAACAAAGATCTGAACTAGCATTTGAATAAACTCCATTTTGAAGCAACATAGCAAACTAAGCAGGTTCCAAAAATACTGAGAAAAGTAAGTGTAATGATTTCCAACAGGAAAGGACAACAATTCTTATCAAATAATGAATTGAAATGAAGTAAAATAATGTAACAGTTTCTGAGAGGAAAAAAAAAAATATAAAAGAGAATGGGTGACAGATAATCAGCTATGAAGGAAAAAATACCCTTTGCCTAATAAACTGATTTTCAGATATTGAAAGACCACAGAATGATATGAATGTAGTGTGTTAGAATTAATTTTTACTAAAGCATTTGATATTCTATGTCACAAAATCTAGGTTGACATATTTACCCAAGCCAATCTGAATTACTAAAGATATAAATGTAGATTTAGAACTGGTTAAAGGAGCAAATAAAGGATTTTAATAAAGAAGAAATATCACATTGGAAGACAGAGCAAGGAAGATTGGCAACTGGCCTTACTGAATATTTCCATATGGAAGCTGTAGTATAGAAAACATGGATGTAATTCTGAGACAGCACTGAATTGGAAGATGTGTTAGTACTAGCTGGAAAGAGAAGGGCTAGGGGGAGCAAATATTTTGTTTGAGTAACTGTAAATCTGAAGAAAGAAAACTAATTTCATGCAGTACAAAGGACGAAATCTAGGAAAATTAATGCAGCATATAAGCATTTTTAACAACAGAATAGACATAATGGTATGAAGTACTTATGCAGTACTTCTGAAGCTCAGTTAATGAATGAACAAACATTCTTTGGCTTGTACCTGTGAAGAGGCACCAAAGATGAGACGGGCCTTCTGTAGGCAGCTGGGCTGCAGTAAATCTTTGGGAACTTTATGGCAACTAGAGGTTGCTGAAAAGAAAAATAAACATGACCCACATATAAGTTAAAATAATAGGCCTAAGTGTATTTATCTTGGAGAAGGAGTAAGTAGGGATGAGGCCTGGTAACAGCCCACATATTCGTGACAGGTAAGGGCATGAACAGTGAAAAAGGAACTGTTTGGGAGTCTGAAGATAAAACTAAGAATGAAGGATTTAGGTTGAGTATCTCAAAGCCTTCTCACAGGGAGGCATATTAGTCTGCAAAGGAGTCAGATACATTAAACTGAAAGCTTTGAACATGACTGAATAGAACATCAAGATTCAGAACATGCATACTCTAAGTCAGGCTTCTGCGTGCATATTTACCTGATTAACCACAAACCACATTTATACATTTTGTGTCTGTTAAAGGCTACTTTGACTTTGGTCCAACCCTGGAAACCTCACTGTGTTTTCTCACCTATAGCTGCTTCTTCCCTCCCCTCTCCCCACAACAATATCCATGAGAAAAAGACACTAGTATTTTTAGGCCAGAAAATACTGTTATTGTCCTCTGGTCTCAACTCTTGAACAGCTGCAACTGGCACAGCAGAGTGTCTGGACAAAGTCCGTCCTAGAAATTGCTCCATAGAGTCAAGGCCACCTTGTCTCAAATGCACACAACTGCAGCCTTCTGCGGGATTCTCCCATTCCCTAGGTTGTTTTCAATGTTGGGCTTTTCACCATTTTCATGGCAGAGGTTTTTTTATGGCTTATGAACCAAATTCAGTATTTTATTTGTATGCATGTTTTTCATATAATAAGGTCAAATGAATGTTTTTGTGACTTTTAATCAAGTTGATCACTTCAGCAAAGTTTGTCCTAAGTGCCTTACTGGATTTATGTTAGAAGAAGGGTTTAAAAGCTGAGCAAAGATTGATGATTGCTCTCTCCATTAACTGATTTTAGCATCCCATTTACCATATCATTTTATATCACTTAGTAACATTGGTGATGTTTGCACTGCCTTAAGCAAAAAAGATCAACCACTGTCTTGTCCTAAAAAGTTCATGCTTGCAAAAACTTCCAAGATTACACTTTAGCATCTTGTATAAAAGCACTGAATATTTATATTTAAAATATTCAAGTTATTAATTTGGCTAAGGCTTATATTTATTTTTAAATTAATACCTCTCAGGTACTCCTTACTTAAAAATTTTTTATTTCTGACTTACAGGCAAGTATAATCAATCACCCAGACCATGCATAGTCACAAATTACTGTGGTTTGCAATGAGATCTTGGAAATCTTTACACTTTCTAAAATAATATTTATTTTTAATATCCTGAACAACATGTATTTAAAGTGGCAGAAATAAAGTGCCTGGGATATATATAGTAGAGAGTTGAATTTCAGTCAAAGGTGGCTGGAACAGATGAATGAAAATAGTAGTGAAATTAAGTGCTGAGAGCTGCAGTAATGTGATGCTTCAGACCTTTCCTTCTATAGACATATCTTGTAAATTTTACAAAGCCCCTGCTCTGGGCTAGAGAGCCTTTTCAGGCCTGTGCTCTTAAGACCTTTTCCTAGCCACAGGTAAAGGTGATGCCATGCCTGGTCTTCTTGGCATGCTGGTTTCCACCCATGCACATGCACACGCACACAAAATGGACCCACAGTCAGGATTAAGATGAGATCAAAAAGCAATTAAAATGACTGATGCACCAGTGAAGAAAGAATTATAACAAATTTAACTTAATCTCACCAACGACAAAGAAAACACATCCAAGAACCCAGTAAGGAAAAAATAAGAAACAGTTATTTGCAGCCTACAAAAGAGTAATGTTGAATTCTTTTATTTTTAGTCAACTATCTCATTTTGAGGAGGAGGGAAGGGAGGATCCTGCAGCCTTGTTTCATCTGCTGCTTATTTTATTCTGCTTCATGAGCCTGAACAGCCTGACTGCTGGAGGGATTGTCTGTCCCAGCTGAGTAGCCTCTGCCTTTCTAATGCACCTTCTGGAGATCCTTTGTACTACTCACTGGACAAGCTCTAATCCACCTTGAATATGGCTTGTATCCTCCAAGTGGTTCCTGTTATTTCAGCTCTCTTTTTCTGAAATAAGAGCTCAGCTTCTTCTTGATGTTCACATTAAATAAAGGGCAGCTATTTTGCCACCACATTCAGCATCTTGTGCAACAGTATTATATAGCCACCATGCAGCTGGCTTCCCAAAATTCTGATAAAATGTATGGAGTTACAGCCAGAAACTTGCTTTTCATACCGAATGATAATAAAGAAGCTACACATTGAAAAACTCTCCAATTCCAAGGCTACAGTTGTCCCCTCTACAGAGAAATCACTCTGAAATGACTTATGTATGTGAAATACCTTGTTATGGGAATAGTGTTTACTTCACAGCTGAATAAACCCAGGATTATTTGACAAGTGTTAATATAACATGAGCTATGGAATATCCTGGCACAGAGGATTCACTATTGCTATTAAATACTGCACAGACTACTGTCAACAAAATGTACTCTTACATAGGTAAATCTTGCCAGGAGTGAACAGCTCTGCTAGAGGCGTAATTATAAGCAGAAGTATGGGTATGCCTCAATCTATGGGCAATAGAAAACAATCAGAGATCTCCACTCTCATAAAAGCCATGTGCATTACAAACTACACAAAACTTTTAAAGCACTGGATGGTAAATGTCACCACCAGCACAGTGCACATGTTAGCCTGATAAAAAGTATATGCTTGCTTGCAACCTAGTGAAGTGAACAATGTTGTGAATTTGGCAGGTACCTCTGTTCTGCTGACAAGGATCACAGCCAATGTGTCCCACAGCAATTACCACCAAGCAGTCAAATCAGGAAGAGAAGTTGAGCTGAACCCATCTAGCACCAAACTCTGTGAGGCTGAAGGGGTTTTTTACCATTTCAATAGCCCAAGTGTCCAAAAGACCTGCAGTCTCTGAGCCACCTCTCAGTAATTCAGTGTAAATTTGGTTATACTTCAACAACTCTGATAAGAAGAATTTATTCCTAGAGACACCCACTTTCAATCTTTGACAGAAATTAAGAGTTAGCACCTTGAGTCATCCTCTTCATGCAGTCTTAAAGAGGTATGATCTCTGAGTCATGGGCCTCAATGATGCAGTGTTTCACAAACGCATCTTTTAACCACATGTCTGAATAGACAGTGTTTTCCATAGCAAAAGGAGACTTGGGTCAAATAGAATTATAAAAAGAGTAGGAATGTGATCATCTAACAGTGTGAAAAGAACTAGTAGAAAACAACACCTTAACCTTCTAGGAATAAATGTTCATTTTTATATGCTTTGTTTGATGAAAACATTATACTGGAAGAGTAGAATTCTAGCTAAATCAGCAAAAAATCCCACATCAAATTCTCCTGCAAGTAGAAGAAAAAAAATCTGTGTCACCTATTTTAGAATTAGTGCCCAGTTCAACATATATCCATAATAAGAAGCAGATTTTCACATACTCCTTCTAATGTCTGTGGCTTTCATTAGATCCATTGTTTCATATTTCCAGAAAAGTGATAAAAATACATGCTCTTTTTCTTCCTTATAGGAAATATGTCTCAAAGTTGTCAATCTCAGGTTATGCCTACGTGGCCCTGCCTTAAAATATCAAGCTTCATCTTGGGGATAAGACACCATACTTTTCTTTTCAAAGCTTACATTTTATTGCCAATAAGCCTGCTAGAATGCCATACGGCAGCCTGAAGTTAATGATCCACTTCCTTACCCTTTATGCCTCTACAGGAGATGGGAGACAAGTCTTCCTGGTTGTCTTTTGAAAGTAAAGCGAACAAGCTTATACAAAAGAGCAATTCCTAAGGAAAAAATGTGTTGTACATGGATTAATGCGGTGTGAAATCACATTATGTGCAGAAATTTTTGCTGCCTGCTGACCCTGAGTGATTTCAGTTTACAGAGTTTTTATAAGGAGAAAAAGTGTTATTTGCAAGAACCTTAGTACATAGGTTTTGAGAAACAGTAGCTTTTGGACTAGATGCCTTTCACATGAACAAAACCCAATCATTTGAGTTATAGATACTTTTTACATTCTTGCAGCATTTGTGGAGTTGGAGGACTCAGGTCTGAAATGTTGAGTGTGTATTCCTATAGGTCACAAACCAAAGCATGAGATTCATGTTAAAACTAGATTTTTTCCACTTGTAGATGGAGGACAGCTTAAAGCACTTTTTTGACTCCAAGGCAAGCTTTGAGTTTTGCACACATAGCAGAACATTCATCTCATATGGGAGATAAATTGAAATGAGTTTGTCGTGAAGTACCTTGTACTTATTGTTTATGCCTAAATATTTTTAAAATTACTATTTAACATTTTATTACTATGATCCATTGTCATACACTTCACAATGACCAAGTAACTGGAAAGAGATCTCAGGCACCAGTCTTCTGCAGCAATAAATGCATGACTTCAAACCCAGTTCCTTAAGATGTGCTTCAGGAAGCCAGATGAAGACCTTCAGCCTGCAATAAGGTAAGAATTACTTTACTCATCCTGCATAAATCTCAGGTTTCATAAATGCTTTTTGTTCTCCAATGGGAAGAACCTAAGAAACTTGCAATAGCACTGAGAAGAAAACTAAAAAACGCCTGATCCCAGTGTTCTTGGTATTTGCCTGTGTATGTGCGGCAGCTTCAGATACAATCTCTGAACTGTGATGGCTTGATACAGGGCCAGTCTGCTCTGGGGCAACCTCACAGGCTGCCCTGTGGGGGAAAACTCCAACGTCATCTTGAGTGCTCCCTGTCAGAGCTGATGTACTTCCCAGAAAGTTTGCTGATATCTGCACATCAACATCTTGGAGGAAAAAGAACTTGATTCAAAATCAGCTGTACTCCCACTCCCTCTTTGAAAAGTAATCAATATCAAGCACTATCATCACAGCACTACTCAGAGCAGCAGCCTATGGACTGAGGGGAAGGGTCAGTCAGACAGTTCAGATAGAGCCCAGACCTCCATGGGACTCAGTGCATGCATGAGAAAGAGGGAGTGCATGTGTTTGTATACATCTTTGGGCCCTTCAAAGGAAAAATAAAGCCCAGCTGCCTATTCTGGCTTATATCCATGGCTGCCAGCATTTCAAAAATGTTTTGCAAGGGGTTTTTCAGTTTTCCCACACTGAGAGAAGAAGAGAAATTTTTCAATCATCTGGATGACTTATTTCATTAAAAAGGACAACTAACAAACAGACAAATAAAGTGCATGTGTGTGTATATGTGCTAAGCCCATTTGAATGTGTGCACAAGAGAAACAAAATGGATGGATACTTGGCCCCTTTGGGTTTGAATTAGCAGGTGAAGCAGTCAGCTCCTCACAGCTGGGCAACAGGTAGAGTCATCTGCATTTCATCTGCGCTCAAGGCAACTACACAGAGAAAGAAAAACTGATTGCTTTTTTTGGTTCTGTTTTACTTTTGCCATGTAAGAACTACTGTAGGGACAAGAATTTATGTAAATGAAAGATCTGAATTTTTCTAGGTGGCCGAAGTTTCGAGTAGGAGATAGAGTTTGAGTTCTGTATTTTTTTTTTCAATATATCTTCATGCATACTTTCTTCATTAGGCAGAAGATAAAAGTTATTACAGTGTCTCAGTCTCACTAGTCATATGTAAAATGTGACCACAATGTTAAGCTCATATTCTCAACCTGTTCATCTATTTAAGATACTTTCTTATCCCTTTAAGGCAGTTTAAATGATATCAGTATACATTTTCAAATTTCACCTACAAATAATATAAACTAAATAAGATTAGGCAAAGGGACTGTTCTTCCTACCTTCCCTCTTGTTGCTGAAATTCCATCCTGTGTTCCTTAATCTTCCTAATCTTTACTTTTCCAGTTTATTGTAACATACTTACTCTTTAAAAATAGTATAATATGATGATGACATTCCTATAAAAGTTTTCATGCTTTATGAACTTCTGCTTCCCTGTAGTATAAATTGTTGCTCTAAACTTCTATTTTTAAACCAAGGTAAGAAAAGAGTTCAGTACACAAAATCTGAAAATACTCTCTTGAAACAAAGCTATTAAAAACTAAACTGGTATTGTTCATACAATTACATTTGCGTAATAGCAATTATCATGTTTCTAGAGCTTGGATTCAAGTAAGAGAAGTAGCTAAAGGTTTTAGCTGTTTACCAGTCTTTCATACAAACAATCTGAATTACTTCTAACTTCAAAACTCGGAGAAACTCTCTTGAGAGAAGCCTTTCTGAAATGTGAATGACTTGATTCTGATTCTAGCTGAAAACCAGAATTTCCAGTTGCTTGTGCAAGCAAGCCTTCCAAAGACATTTCAAGCTCAAAACAGATCAGAAAAGAAGACAGATGTGATCTGAAAGTTAAAATAATGTTTGAGCTGTGCAGTTAAGTTTGTAGTCTAAGCAAAGCCATTTTGATAGCTTTGGATGTAAATGCTGACTGCTGCTTTGAGCAGGACTGACTCTAATATGACAGTCTGGCTGTTGGAAGGGTGCTAGATCTTGAGCTCTCAGCATGTTTACAAACTTAGAGAAGAAGTTTGTATTGCTGCAGATCCACTGCTCTTCTTGGTGATATTTTCTTTTTTGAAGAACTGTTTACTGTTATTTTTATATGAAAATAAATCATGTCATTTCTCAATGAAATCAGGGACATGCATCCTTGATTGTAGAAGTAATATCACAGCAGTTGAGGGAATTGTCTCTCCTGATCCAGGGTTTTAACCACAATGAAGAAAGCTGCAGTTGGAATATTTAGTCCTGATCATGTCCAAGTTCATCTGAAATTTGTTGCAGAAAATTCCCAGTATCTGAGAGATCAGTCATTATTAGCCAAATGCACCACATAGTGCATACTACAGTCAGGAGAGCAAATAGAGAATGTGATAGGTCTTAACTGACCATAAAACCTGACCTGGTACAGATGGAGTCTGCTGTGTTAACCTAGGCTGATTCACCTTGCAGAGCCCAATTCAGGCTTAACTTAATGCAAAATACTTTTTTTTTTTTTTTCAGTTGACCTAGTGAAATCTTTTCAGTTTCAATCAAAATTAAAATATTTTTTGCCTTTTTTTAGGCAAAGCCAATGGTTCTGTGGACAGGTAACAATTTCATTAACTTTGTAAATAAAACTATTTTCCAACAAGCTCTAGTCCATATTTTTCTGTGTACTGAAGTACATAAATTGTTCAAGATGGGATTTTTTTTTCTTTCCACTTTATCAAGTGACATACTTTTTTTTTTTTTTTTTTTTTTTTT
>NW_020799095.1:134288843-134325495 GCF_003259725.1 Athene cunicularia
AAGAGACAGGCTTGTGACTATTAGCAGACACAGTATCTATCTATCTATCAATCAGTGTTTTTTTTTAGCATTTGCCATCTGCTCTTAATTAACAAAAACAAACACTGATTGATAGATAGATAGATACTGTGTCTGCTAATAGTCACAAGCTGTCAGCTTACAGGTGTGGTGAAAACTAAGAACAGAGAAAACAGATTCCCCAACTGGGAGAAAGTTCTTTATAACCTAGTTTATGTGACTTTAGACCTCCACTGGACTTGTAGGTTTCTTTTAATTTCTAAAGCTGAAAACAGGATTCTACTTCTCCTCTTACATAAGTAAACAAACTGCAGAAAGAAGAAAAAAAAAAAAAGTAAAACCCCTAAACTAAGACTGTTAAAAAATAATGCTGATTAGAGACAGAGAACTATGGAAAAGAGTATGGATGAAGCACAGAGAAATTGAACTAATCAAGGAATTTTATTGAAAAAGTAGCCAGAACAGCATGGTACCATAAGTTTGAGCATTTTCTCAAGGATGTGAAAAGCTCTTAACTGGAATGTACCTGTCAGTGCAGAAGAATACATGTAGTCTTAAAAACTGAACTACTGCTGTTTATAAAGAAAAAAAAACAAACCTAATTGGCTAACCAGCATAGAAATTCAAAAAAGCTATTAAAAAAAACCCCAACCCTTGCATGTTATGCAGAAGAAAAGGAATTATCACATCACTATAATTACGGTGCATATCACAGAACTGTAATGAGAGAAGAAGCTTAAAGGGGCTGTGCACTTTTTGTGGGAATAGTAGAGAAAAATGTATCGATGGTTTTCACTTTGAACTAGACTCTTGCTCTTCATGTCATCACCCATCTAATCAATTACTCTTAACAGATCGGTGTAAGTCTTCAATTTGTTTCTACACTGCTAATAAAATATTTACTGAAAAGGTAAGGAATTCCATTTTTTTCAAGAAAGAAGTAAGGAATTTGGAGACAATCTTCTTTGTACATACTCATAAAGTAAGTTTTCCTTTATAGATGGACAAAAAATTAAGCCTTTCATGATAAACTTCAAGGCTGTGAAATATGGTTTTGCTTTACACTTGTATGAAAACAAACAGTGACTCAGTATGTAAACAATCATTTAAAAAATTTTCTTTCCAGGAAAATGTTGGACCTAAAAACTATGCCTGTTGAAACTTCTTTAAACTGATACATTATTCAATGTGTTTTGGATTCAACAGCATAGCTTTTTTTAAAGCAAAAAAACTTTTTCTAAAGATTTTCTAACCAATTCATCCTTCCCACCAAAATTTAAACTAAACTAAAGAGGTACAGCCTCATCTCTGTACAGTGGTTTGGGTTTTTTTGCTCATTGGATCCAGACATGGTATTTTACTGTAAAACATTTCTGCTTTGGTGAACACTTTGTCATGGCGTGCCAGCAGAGGGAAAAAGGCTATGTTGAGAGGGGCAAGATAAGAAGTCTTATTATATAAATTATATAAAAATATACCTTTAAGTAATTTGACTACTTCCATGATTTCATCTGTGAGGAATAAATTCTAGTCTGTTTCATCAACATAAAGTCAGTCTGAATACAACCTAAATAAATTCAAAGGAACCACAGATGTGTAACAAGTTCTATTAAAAAGTGTTTCATAGTGAAAATTACAAATAATTCTATTTAACCCTTTAAATATTTCTATTTAAAAATCTACTTCTTTAATCCACAGTTACTCTGCATACTATTTTAGTCAGCTTTAGGTATTAAAATCTC
Organism: Athene cunicularia; assembly: GCF_003259725.1. NCBI lineage: Eukaryota > Metazoa > Chordata > Aves > Strigiformes > Strigidae > Athene > Athene cunicularia. The sequence goes on from NW_020799095.1 coordinate 134,290,604, forward strand.
AAAAGCGTATTGAAAATTTTTGGAAAATATTGCCCTCAGAAGAATTCTGAAAGTCATCCAAATAACATAATCTTTAAGATTCTCAGAATTACCCCAGCTCTGCAGAACTTTAGTGTATGTGTCTAACTTCACAGATCGAGGGACAAAATGAGTTTGAAAATCCATCTATTTTTTCAGCTAGCAGCCTCGGTTCACCGTTTTTTATTTCCTCATGCCTTTGGACCACCAAGACCACAATGTTTATGACAAAATTATTCTGGCTATGTTAGGCAAGTGAAAAGCAACTCTGAAGTCAGTGGGACTACATATGGCTGTAAAAGTCACCATGTACAGAGTTCAGAAAAAAAATCAGTGTTCCACGGAGTAATGTAAAAAGCTGAAGCAAAAATTTCTGAACATATACAATAGCTGTAGGTGGTGAAATACAGCGCTCCTGAGTTATGCAAACATGTCTTGAGAATTCTGGGGATTAGTGGTAATAATTCATGTCATATGTTACAGGTGTTCACCTCCAATTAATGCCACGTTTTTGTGGACCTCATCAAAATTTGGATCTATTTTCTGTTGGCAGGCCAAGCCTTTTTCATTGCTGCCAGTGCAAATATCCTCACCACTGTGCTGGGAATGGCAGTTCCCTTTGTGGATAATTGTGCCCTCCATTTTGTACAGGGAGCCAGTTGCAAAAACCCAAGGGAGTAACGTCTAACCTATGGCAGGAGTTTGATGAGGCTTGGACAATTCTGACTTACTGATGATATACGTTATTCACACTGACTCCTGCCTAGCATGACTTTCAAGTATTCTTTATGTTTTGCATCTTAATAGTTCTTGCAGGATGGAGGCCTGTGAGGGTTTAGGACTAAATCAGCTGCTGAATCTATAAGGGAACTAGTTTTACCCAGATGCAACGGCTTTTTTCCACGTCTGTCAAAAGCATGAGGTACTGATGACAGCAGGATTCCTGCATTTTAGAGAAATCATGTGGTGCACTGTGACAATTCCCATTATCAGTCTCACAGATGTTTTTCCTCCAATGTCCAACACCACAAGCAAGCACACAGATGCACATATATTCTGATTAATCCAAATCTCACACTTCTCCATTACATAGCAGTAGCAGTAAGAGCAGCAAAAGCAAACGTTATATACATGTTCTAGCTATGAATACTTTGACATAAACCAAATCTTCATGATAAAATGACAGGGCAAACAGCTAGGTTAAAATTAGTGGTTCTTTAATAATCTTGAGTTCATTCAAAAACTTATTATATTCACTACCGTGCACAAATCTCTTCTTCAGACATTTATATTGATGTATTTCAACAACAGCATATTCCCTAAATTTGCTATTTACAAGGAAGAACAATGCAGTCTCATTTAAATCCCGACACTTTAATACAATTCATATGATGCCTGTGAAGCATCATTACAGTTTGCCTATTCAGAGCAAATCCCTCTCTTTGAACACCTTGTTGTGATGAGAGCTGCCTGCCAAGAAAGCTCTCAACAGATGGATTGAAGCTCTGAAGAATGTCTTTCTTGACTTAGAGATGTCTTTGACACCACTTTCACAGTAAGACTTGTAAATCCTTCTGTAATTTTGGGGAGGGATAAGGGATGTGTCTGCAAATGCACCTGATCAAAATATAAGCCATTCCAGAGGTATTTCCTAATCTCCTCTCCACGTTTCTCAAAAGATAAAGTGTATTTCACTAATGCCTACTTTCTGCCTTAAAGGGTCAGCCACATTGCCCTAAAACATGCAACACAGAAATGTATCTGCATAAATAAGAGGATATATCAGGCGTTGCACAGACACATTTGAAAGCAAATTAACAGCTAGGCTTTTGTAATGACTGATTTTGTTTATCTATCATATAGCAACAAATCTTAGCCCCTTCCTGCCCTGTAGGCTTACAGGGGTTTTTTAAATGGGTGCTTTAACTCTACAGTCAAGACTTCATAGAGCTACGGTACAAATTTTATCATTAGAATTTTTTTGAAACCTTTGAGCACTTTAGCCAAATCTCTGTGCGGAAGATAAGATTGCAGGAGTACAATAATAATTGCTCATGTAACAGGAGTTTCTTCCTGAGCTCTTAAGTGACCCAAGACTGGTTCTGAACAAACCTTAAATGGCTTATCTAAACAATTAGATAGATCCCCTTGGGCCTGCAAAATTGAGCTGGCAATCTTGAGGATGGTCTATCTCACAATAATTCTACTAACCGCTCCAAAATTGATAAACCACAACAAGGGCCTTCTTTGTAACAACATCTCTGTATTTCTACATTATTCTAGCTGCAAATGGAAAGGCAATGCACATAAAGCTGAAAAAAACAGCACCCTTTGGAAGGATGTGATATTTCAATAAACTATTTCTAAACTGATGTTTTTCACTAGAAAAGCTGGTAGGAGAACATGACAAAATGTGCTTTCCTTAAAATATGTTGTTTTGTCAACTTAAATATTTTGTTAAATTGTATCACTTTTGATAGTATTTGATATAAAAGTTTCTGAAGTCCAGAGTACATTGTTTTTTCCAACCAGAAGTAGAGAGATAACTAAAATTGTATGTTTGATGAAAAAAAATGCATATTCTGACTAAATGATTTTTTTTTTCCCACAAACCATTGAAACAGGGTTTTTTTTTTTAATTCAGGTGTTGAATATAGACAAAATTAAGAATATAAACACATAGGGAGACAGAGAGCTTTTGTCTTCCAATGCATTCTGTTCATGAAGCCTTATTCATATTTTGGATTTATTTTGCCAAATTGGAATTGAAAAAGGAGATTTTTTTCTTTGCCAAAAGGAATTGAAAAAATATCAGAAATCTGGCAGTGGAGTGGGTCTGAACTAAGCCATTGTGCAAGCCAATTAAAAACTCCACTGCACAAGGAGTTGAAATAGCTAAGTGAATATCCACCTAACATGCCTCAAGGTATTACTAATAGCATAATAGAGCGTGATGTAAAAGGTGAAATGATACTGCTTGCAGAATTTTAGCTCATTGATTTTTTTTGAAGTTATAAATATAATTATGCTTTGTTCACTTGAGATTAATCAAATAAAAAAATAAAGAAAATGATACACTGGAATTTCTTTTTTTCCCTCCAGTACACTTAAGAAACTAAAATTTCATTGTACTGCCATTATTCTGAGAAAAAAATAGTTTTGTAACACCTGAGGCTGAGGAAGATGTCACCACAGTAAACACTACAGAAGTGAAGAACGATAAAGTTCGATTCCATAGACTGGGCATATGCTGTGCAAATTTTACCTCATTCAATTCTGGTTTTAATGTGCCAGAATATAAAAGGCATCAGAAAAAGTCAGTTCAATACTTCTTTACATGACTTCTTTGTTCAGGTGGTAGACTCTAAGAAAATCATGAGCAAACTTTCAGTAGCATCAGGTAACTGAGTGACTGTGGCCTGCAGCCACCATGAAAATATGTAATTTTTTTCTGCTGTAAAAGTAAATAAAATTATTATATCTGAGAACAAAATTACAGTTTTTAAGGGAAAATCCTGAATAAGACATTATATTTGTCATCTTAAGTGTAATTTTATGCAACTTGCTGATACATAAGAAATTCATTAGCACACAAAAATTACTTTTTCCTGGTATTTCTGAGTGGAATTTTGCTTTTTGTTTTTTCTTGTAAAATTTAAATATGTTGATACATAGAACCACTAAAGCTATGTAAAATACTTAAGGCCGTGAAGTTGTAAGGACTTAGGTCAAGATGTACTTTGGCACCCAGCAAGTTATCCCATTGATTCAATGTGACTATGCAAAAATGCATAAACTTCGTCATGTGTTTAAAGCTTTCCAGATTGGTGTCTGAGTGAGAGCGCTTTAACACAGAAGAAGGAATCTTCCTGTACAAAAACATATAAACATCAACTTAATGTAAATATCATATGTCTGGCACAAATGCAACAAATGATTGCCAAGAGATTCTATTTTCTCATCTTGCAGAATGTAAAGCCCATATGGATAAGGCACATTTCTGACAGCCTCAAAAATTAATTTTATTCACTTGGGTTCTGTCAACTACCAAAAACTATATTCTGTGGTCTCTTGTACGGATTATTGACAAGTGAAATGCAAAAAGCATCCCAGTGGTTCGTGTAGGCAAAGAGTTTGTTTGTAAGGCTCATCCAGATTCTGGTGACCCAGAAATGTGCTTAAAACTCTGCTGAGAGCAATATGGCTTTTCTTTTGAGTTTTCTAATACTTGCTCTGTTTTCAGATAACCTCATGATATTCAATCTTACTACCAATATTAAGTCATGTAAATAAGGCTGTATACAGGGAGAAAAAGAGTAAAAGGAGACCCATGTATATTTTTTTGAGGATTTTGCTATTTGTTGCTGAAAAATAAAATCAATTCTAATTTTAAACAAATACTCAGATCTACAATCTGGTTTACCCATTCCTAACTCAGATGGAAAATAGTGATATTTCTTCCACAGGTGTTAAAAAGAGAGAATAACAATTACAATAACAGCAATACTCAACAACCTTCATTCAAAAAAATCTGGAATCAAAGTATTTCTCTAAACAGTATTTTTGTTGTGACATGTCTTGCTTATAACTGATATTTTTAGTTAAGATTGTTAATTCTTGGTCTTAGTGGCTATAAATTATATTACATTAATTTTGAAAAATTTATATTTATCATTCATTTGGAATAAAATTACATTTGCTTTCTATCAGAAATAATGCATTGGAAGTCATACATTATTTTGCCTCTGCCAAAAGTAACTACCATTTTGAAATATGGCTATGTTTATGAATCAATTAAAATTCTAAATAAAAACATCACCTTAAAATGCTCATCAAAATAAAATGTTTCAAAGTTTTGAATACTGTCTCAAAGACATCTTTGTCCACATATACTATTTGTGGAGAGGGATACAGTCAAAACCTAGGTAATGTTCTGTGTGTCAGCAATGTAACCATTGTATAATACTCATCTACACTTTAACATAAAACCTATTAAATCAAATGCTTGAACCATGTAAAAAACCTATATTCTGAAAATAGGAAAATATTCCAGTTTGTCTTTTGTAATGTCAAATTTCTACTTCAGTAACATTTTTTTCTCTTTCTGTGCTAGGTGTCTTTCTTCTAGTTTCTATTCTGCGTACTAGTTCAGCCCACTGAAAAATAATTTCCTGAAACACAAAGGGGCAAATGTAAATCAACAGCATTCTACTAAATTATTTTGCCTTATCTCAGGATTTAGCTCACCGGCTCTAAGACACTAACATTCTCCCATACAGAAGTGTCCCTATAATGCAGGCACTTAAGGCCAAAATCTAAAAAGCCTTGAGATTTGCGACCACTTAATACTTTGTAGAAGCAATGCACAAAGTACAAAAGAAATGAAAGAGATCAGGCTCCTACCATGATACTTTTAAAGAAGTGGCATTTTCAACAACTTGACATCTATCCAGGTATGTTATAGTCTCAACATTAAAGACATTCTGTTTCTAATGTGGGAAAGTCAAGCTCCTAAAGGGTCATGAATTCCTTAAAAGCACAGTGTAAACAGAGATAGGTATAATTAGCTGGATCTGTCCCAAGAATTAGAAGTACTATTTCATATCACAAAGTTGCAATATCAACAGACAGCACGTATGGTTGTTGATTTTCAAGGAGCCCTAGTATATCAAAGTCAGAGAGCGCTGCGAAGCTGGTAATGCATTTTTATCCCAGATGATAAGAACAAGCAAGATATGCAGAAAAAAACAGAGAATCTTCCACTTCTTGTCACAATCAAGGTTTTCTGTGTGGATGTGGCTGATACAAAGCACTAAAAATCGAAAATTTTAAATTTGTTTTCTCTAGTCTATCTTTTCTTCAAGTGATAGTATTGAATATAGCAATTAATACAGACAGAATTTCAGTACTATTTGAAGCTTTTACCTCATATTTTTCTTCAGTCAGGCAACAATAGTATAAATAAAATAATGTTTGATGATTATGTCTTATAGCTTATTCAGATAGCAAAGAGAGGAAATTTATATTTAAATAACAGATGCAAATATTCACAGAAGGATAATTATCCCGCCTGCAACTGTTTGACAGTGTTTTCTACTGACTCTTGTCAATCCTTGGATCCTATTCTGAGATGTAAATGCTATAAGACATATCTACCTGGGGAGAAAAAAAAAAAAAAGTAGAAGAAAATCAGAAAAAAAAATTGCGGTGTTCTCTTGTCCCATGCCATAGAAATGTATAGACTTGATTAACATGTAGTCCTAATGCAGAGGCTTCGTGTCAGGTTCAGTGTGATTTATGGAGATTAAATCATGTTTTGAAAATTGAGTTTAAATGCTCTCCTAGATTATGTCTGTTGTGTTCTGCATTTCCAAGGGCTGGACCTCTGAGGAGGAAAATCAAGTCCCACAGGACATTTGAAAAATTTTAGCAGCTATCAAATGAGAAAACCAGAGGACATTTAAACTGAAGCAGATTATATTTCTATTTTATTTAATTATTAATTAATTTTCAGTACAATGACTTATATTACAACTAATGTTAGTAACATTTTCTTTCCTTCTTATGACAATCATCAGGGAGAAAAAGTCAGTATGTTTAAATCATTTGTTTGATTGTCCACTTCCATCTGTCCACTACATTTGAACTCTAGCAACAGTTTTCAGATTTTAAAACTTATGCTTACCTTTCCTGAATTGACAGGGATATTTTTTTAAACTTGGAAAAAACCTTCATTTTCTGGGTCATTGATTCCTGTTTATAATCACAGGCAATCACCATTTGTATACCCCTAAAAAATTCATTCTAGCTCCATCTTGAAAGCAGGTATGTGGCGTCTCCACTGTTCCTGTGGGACAGTCATTACAAGACCTTGTTGCTCTGATGTTTAAGAACATTTTTCTCATTTCCATCCCAAATTTATCCATATACTGATTTTCACTTTTTCCAGCATTGTCCTTTAGTGTAAATACCACAATGGATTTGTGGTTATAAATTATAATCCCACTCAACCTATTACTTCAGATCACAGAGACATTTTCTCCCTTCATTCTTCATCATACTAGTAATGTCAGTTTTGTGACATAAACAATTTTCGCTAGGAAACTTCTACCCACTGTGTTCAGGTCAGTACCTTCAACATGTAACATGATTAATCCCAAACTAGTCCCCAAGATCACAACCAAAGTCCCCTTTCAGCATGAAACTTCATACTTTGAAGTCTGCTCTTTGGCAAGTCAGAACACAATGTACTAATTTTATACTATTTCTCATTTTCCTTGGCTTAATGATTTTAAATTACTTATTGAAGTTCATTTTCTACAGTTTTACATAAGAAATTACTGATTAAATTAAAAAAGATAACTATTACTGTAAAATACATTCCCTTCAAATCTCTTTTCCAGAAACAAATAGGAAGAATATACCAAGAAATGGACTATTTAGGGGTTATATTCAGCTATGACCAGAAGCAGAGGTGCTAGAAACCTTAAAAGTAACCATCCTCCTGCAAGACTTCCAACTGTGTAGGCTCCAGAGGATCAGATAAACATCTGAACTTTTAGACACTTGTCTATAGCTTACCCAAATTCCAAGTCTTTTGGGGTCACCCATCATTATGAATTTCCTTAATTTTATGTTTTCCAGAGCCTTTTAACCCGTAATTTTCAGAGGTTCATATAATTTAATAGCTCAACTCCCCCAAAATCCAGAGGTTGGGTGATTAAATTCCACTTAACACTGAAAAGTTAGAGTTCATTATTACTTAATGTATAACCCTGTCTAAAAAATGTCATTAACACACACAATTCACACAACCATGGAAACTCTAGTATCCCCTTAAGGTGAAGCTGCTTTAGTCTTGCTATTTGTATGTATGTGTCACTTTTCTTCTTGCTTATGAGTGCATATTAAAAACAAAATAAAACCAAAATAAAATAAAAAAATCCCCTTCAGTGTGTTAAAACTCATGACCATTAGAAAGTACAAGTTCTGCCAAATATCAAAATTTGCCAAATTCTTTTATTTGCCTTAACATAGTGTGTTTTTAAAAAACACAAAATTTTTAGATTACTTATACATATTTTTCTACTGACCTTAGAGACTAATAAATGTGGTTCTACCAGTTATGTCATACTATGAGTATTTTTCATGTTTGAAATGAACTTTTGTTCATTTTTCAAATTTAAAGACATCTGTGTCTATACATACTCATAGAATAGGTAAAAGAGACACCCATTAAAAATGGGTTTGCATCTGACTGCCTGAAATTAGGAACATAAAATCCTAATAAAGGAATGGGGTTTGTATTTTTTTCAGTACCTAAATTCTAAGTTCAGTACCTAAATTTGTAATTTGTTTTCAGTAACTAAATTCTACCATCTTGTTTAACACTGAAGAACAACTAAACATAAATCTTCGCAGCACAGACTGTTGTTTGATATTTAAACTTTATATCTCTTTCGAACTGAGAGATGAGATGATCACTGCTGGCCTCTTCATGGATTTTTCAGAAAAAGTGCAAGAGGAATTCAGAGCTGCTCCACCAATATTTTGAATTCCTGTTTATGGCACTATCACTTCTGTGGACATATTTTCTATTTCTTCGTCTTAAACTAGAAATACTTTTGCAGGCAGGAATGGCACGTAACAGTTTACATTGTCTCAATAATCTACACCAGTATAAATTCCTTATTAAAAATAGAAGCTTCTTTTAGATATGTCTGCTAACAGGCTCAATTTATTAGGAGAGTTAGCAAGAGTGGTGCATTTGTCAAAAGGAAGGTATAATAGGACTGACACATAATGAATAGGAAATCAATACAGAAGACTGCTGTTGTCACAATCCTGAGGACACTTGCACTTGTTCTGAGCTTTGTACGCTAGGATTAGTGTCTTCAAAATCAGTATGATTAATATGTGATGCCTCACAGTATGTATGTTTGACCATGGATATAAGTTATTTCAGACTTGTCTCAGTGAAAGGGAAACCTTCTGAAAGTTTCAGGTTTCTATAGAGATAATTTCAGAAACTGAAAACAGACTAAACATTGAGGAAATAAGTCTGGAGCACTTTTTCAGTAATTTGGGGGGGTGGGGTGGGGTGGAGGGTGTCTTTTTAAAGGGAGAATTCAATGGGAAAAAATGGATTAATTAAAAGAACTCTCACAAGTGCTTTTTCATTAAAAAATAATTACAGAAAGTTCTGTGAAGTCTGGCTTTTGGATATATGGAGAATTTCAGATATTGAATGAAAGTTAAAATTATTTTGTCTGGAACTGTTGAGGTCAGGATGCCAAGATTCCTAAATTGCTCCTATAAGTGTCTTTGATCTTTTTGCAAATAACTTTCTTATGTGATGCAACATGTAAAATGGCAAAAAATTAACCACTAAGGTCCAGTCCCCTCCAAAAAAAAACCACAGAGAAACAAAAAGTCCCAAACTAATACAAAAGGCACTTTTATGTCTCCATAGTAGTTACCATAAAGTTATTTCAGAACAAAGCATATCCTTTCAATAGTGTTGTCTATTTGAAAGATGTAACAGATTTAATAGTCATTCTAGCTCTGTTCCCACAATTTCAGTATGACAATGACAATACTGTACCTCAGCGAGAATGGTGTGCTACTTTCACATCAAAGTTTAGCTACCTTTTCAAAAACAAAATGTTAGCTTGACATTGAAGTACAGCATTAATCTTAATTCGAGAGCAAACCAACATTGGTCTGACATTGCAATGTATTATTTGTCCTAATACAAGTATTTTTCGTTTTATAGTACATTTGTTTGCCAAATTATTATTCTTATTGGCAAATTAGAGTCACAAAATAACCTTTAGCCTTTCATTTTGTTCGAATTCTCCAAACTCCATTAAAAGGCAATATTGACATCCTTGACACATTACAACAAAAATTGTGTCATGGCAACAAAAAGCAGTACATTTGTTTTGTGTTTGGAAATTACTATGGTCATTTCTACAGTGGTATCTAGTTAAGGTTTTGGCTCGCTCCTGTTGAAAACCCTTTCTAGTTTCAGCCATCTTGCTAGAGTTAAGCACAGTATCTGTACTGAGGTTAGCAAGGCATAAAAATTAGATTGGTTCTAAATGTATGTTTAAATTGGATAATGTGCAAGATCTGTCCATGTGAGACAGCAGAATGATAAATGAGCATACTTTAGAATGGGAAACACTCCAGGTTATATACCTCCCCCCTCAGATCCCCCTTAAGACTGAGAGCGCATCATAGACATTACTGTAGTCGTAGGTATCAATAGCCATTAATTTTTAACTAAAAGGTTAATGAAATAAACATTCAGAAGGAAAGACACAACATCAAATAGTTCTGACATAGTTAAAGCGTTAACCAATCTGTTCAGAACTGAATTTGAAAGGAAGGGAAAAAAATTTCTAAGACACTAATAATTTATATTATGATTGATTAAACATTTTCTTTATTGTTAAACTTTCACTGAAGTACAACATATATGGCTGTGAATATAATTAAGATTTTGATCACCCAAGACATTATATGTTTCTGGTAAAATGATGGAAATTTTTCTACTGAAATAAATAGGAGCCACTTGTTCTGTGCTGAGCGTGCAGAAGGGCAGTATCAGGATGAAAATGACCTTTGCTGTACTTCTAGTATGTGTGTAATAGACTGCAGTTGCGGTTGTACTGAGATCACTATCAATTCCAAAAGAATCTGTGAAGATAATGTTTAGCTGTAGTGTAGCAAACTCAAGGCCAGCTCCCAATGCCATTCCTCATGTTGAGTCATACTTAAGCACTCCAAGAGGAACCCCACTGATTTCAGTGAAATTGTGGCTGCTGAGGAACTGCTGAGGTTGAAACGCGGAATCTGCTCATAATGTGTGAATGGTCTATATCACAGAGCTTCCATAATCTCTATATAAACACACTGTAAATAGTTTATACATAAAAGGTGAAAGGACCATAGTGCAGTATGCAGGTCCAACTTGCAGTACTTGCTGTCTTGGTGAAGAGTGGTGGGATTGTCCTGCAGCAAACACTGGGAGTTGAGAGAAAGGTCAACCATAGTTATAAAATAAAGTTCTACCATATGGTATGTTATCGTTTTCATATGCTATGAAGCATGGACAGGCAATAGAGTGAGTTCCAGAGTAAACCTGAACCTTCTCAAACTAAGCTGAGCCCAAATCATGTCAATCATTAAAAGCTGAGCCAACTATTATAAATTTCATTTTATTCTCTTTTCAGGTATCTAGCTCATACTTGTTAGACAGGAATTGTATCAAACTGTGTGAAGAGAAGTCTCTTACCACATTATTGGTTCAAATAAAATTTTACAAGATTTCTAGTCCTATATACAAAAAAAAACCCAACCCAAACTGTATTGGCAAGATGAGAGAGACACAAAATGCTAACTTCTGCTTCTCTAAATCAAGTTTGAGTTTTGCATCATGACCTGTATAATCCTAGACAACTCTATTCCATGTGACACTTCTTACATGTATAACAGAACCACAGAATGGTGGTTGGAAGGTACCTCTGGAGGTCAGCTGGTCCAACACCCCCTGCTCAAGCAGGGACATCTAGACACAGTTGCCCAGAATCCTATCCAGATTACTTTTGAATATCTCCAAGGAGGGAGACTCCACAGCCTCTCTGAGAAACCTGTGCCAGTGCTCAGTCACCCTCACAGTAAAAAAGTGTTTCCCACTGTTCAGAAGGAACCTCCTGTGTTTCAATTTGTGCCCATTGCCTCTTGTCCTGTCACTGTGCACCATCTTTTTAACACCCTTTCTTCAGGTATTTACACGCATTGATGGGATCTCCCCTGAGCTGCTTTTCTTCTGGCAGAACAGTCCCAGCTTTCTCTGCCTTTCCCCATGGGAGAGAAGCTCCAGGCCCTTAATCATCTTGGTAGCACTTTACTGGGATCTCTCCAGTGGGTCCATGTCTCTCTTATACTGGGGACCCCAGAAATGGCCACACTGCTCTAGATAGGGCATCAGCAGTGCTGAAGGGAAGGCTCACCTCCCTCAACCTGTTGTCCTTATGCAGTCCAGGATACCTTTAGCCTCCTTTACTGGCTCATGTTCAACTTGGGGTTCACCAGGCCCCTCAGGTCCTTTTCTGCCAAGCTGTTTTCCAGCCCGTTGGACCCCAGAGATGTAGTTGCTAAAAATTATTTTTCTTCCCAATTGAAGAATCCAGAAATGCAAACAAGTTAGTCAGTTGTCACATAAAAATTGCAATCCTTCAGTGAATTATTAGAAAATTTGAAAAGAACAAGTGTATGAGACTCCAGTTTTATACTGCAATAGTTTGGAGCTCTATGGGCAAATGACAGCCATTGGATGAAGATGCCTACTTAACCGCTTGCTCAATGTACATATGAAGGATATCTCAAGAAGTTATTTTAGCAATCCACCTTAAATTCCTCAGGGCAGCCTAATAATGGCGGGCAAAAGTCATTAATGTTTGTATATTTGAATGGGAAAAAAAAGCATATCTTTTCATAAATCTGTAGATTGTACAGGCCAGCTATGAGGGACAGCCAGATTTAGCCAGGGATGATTCAGCCCTGTGGAAGTGAAAGTAACGGGGGCAAGCCATCCAGGCAGACCGCAGGGAAATAGCTGGGAATTAAAGAATATGGAAAATCTTATTCCTCACAAGAGCTTCTTTGTGCAGTTCAGCTTAGTCCACTTTGGGAAGGAGCATGTTTGGGCTTGTCCACATGGAGACTTCATATTATTTTGCAACAGCTTTCCTTGGCAACAGTTCAGATCGATTCAAACAGCCCATATTGATATGACGGACAATGCAAGCACTGTCAAAAGTGAGAGAGAAAGAGATCCTTATAGGGACCTGTCTGAAACAGCAACAGTCCGTTGCTTTCTAAAGACTTTTCTTTTCCTCACTTCAGTGGCCATAAGTTTACCACAAGAGAAATTCCTTTTTGTTTCTCAGAAAGGTCAAAACAGATGAGCAGATGACTGAAGATAAAGTAAGAACAGATCTGACTCTAGTGTCCTCACCCAGCTGAACCGAAAAAGACTTACGTTGCTTTTCAGGCTATCTATCTCCTCTCTCTGATTCTAGTTGGGATTAGAAGCTGAAGAGCCAAAGAAACAAAGGCAGACTGTTTATGGCTTAATCAAAACTCCCAGGAGATTAACTGTAGTTGCAAGATTACCAGCATGATTTCTTAAAGTGGAGCAGGCCAAACAAGCTTCCAACAAACATTCAAAAATTTGGAAGTTTATCTAAATTCTTTTCCACAGCAGTTTAAAGTCCTCCCTATCTCAAATCCATGATGGAGTTTTAAACTTATACCAGAAATGGAGTGTAAGAGTTAACTAAACAGCATATAATTTCTTTTCCTAGTGCTGCTCTATCCAAGGATCACTGCTAGCTAATTACAAATTGCCTGTCCTAATATTAATATTTTTCTATTTCTACTAAAATCTCCATAGTTTAATGGACAATTTGCCTGTAAAATTCCTGATTTTAGTACTGAAATTGACTCAGAGAAGTTGTGCTAACCTGAAAATTGCCAGGTGAAGACAAAGTGAAAATAAACTAGCAACTAAAGACAAAATAATAAAAATTATGTTACCTTTCATTATCACAAATTAAAATAGATCTTGGTTTTTGTTGCTTTACATAAAACATTGTTACTCTGCCTTCTGTGGTACAGAAGTACAAGGGTATGTAGAGACAGAAAGAGATTTTTCATACTATGGAGGCAAATCTTCACTGGTATTAAGCATGATGTTATACATAGTGGGACAGCATCAGTTCTAGGAGCTGAGTTTTAGCCTCATATTTTTAACATTTTTTTCCCCTTCTCGTGGTCACTGATAGCTATGAAAACATTTTCCTAATGCAAATATTCTCTCACTAGGCCCTTGCTGCATGAATCAGTCTGGTTTTCCCTTGGGAGCTCGTTACGCAGCCTTGCTCCTTTGTCTAAATATACTGCAGCTTTCACATACAGTCCCTTGCATTTTGCAGTTGAATTATACAAGCAGATTACAAGTGTATTGTTGGGTTGCATATGAATTTTCAATCCATGCCTTAATAGAGTCTTAGTCCACTGCTAGTTTTGAAAAATTAAAGCCACCAAACTCACTGCAATACTGGATATGGAGTCAGAGGAGAGACTCTGCTGAGAAGAGACACCATTCAGTTTTGCATAGACAAGTCTCTGCATCGCTTCCATGCTTACCACCTGATTGCAGCAATTTATGAAACCTTGTTTTCTTCCACATTCCTAACCCAGTCACAGGAGGAACTTCCAGTTGCAATGCTTTTTCCTTTGACAATGCAGTCTTATTCCTCTGACAGTAATTCCTCTCTCCTACAGCAGAGATGTATTAGCCTTTCTCAAATATAAAAATATACTGAGGCCAGCTATCAGCTACACAATAATAAACAGACTGATTATTTCAAACTATGAAGAATTAGCTTTATCACAATGTAACAAACTTATCACAATGTAACAAATTTATCACAATATAACAAATCTGTGAGCCTAAATCAAAATTGTCTTTCATTAGTAACTTTCAAACATCCCCAAATACAAGTCGCTATATCTTCAGAATTTTATAATAAATTCGACTTGATCCCACTATTACATGTGCATAATTATTCTCAAAAAACAGAAACTGTAAAAAATATAACAAAATCCTTACTGTGAACTGAAAAATACTTAAAATATATCTTTTAAAAATTATTTCTTAAAAAAAATATTGTAATGCTGAAATTAAGACAAAGAAATTTCTTGCACAAAGACTGAGGTTTTTTAAAAGTAGTAGACCAGCTTGCAATTCCCAGTATTCTAAGTCTTCCTATATAGACAGTAAACATCCATTTCTAGCAGAACACTAAATCTCCTTTAAAATTCCATTTTAAAAAATAAATAAATAAAAAGATTCAAAGCAGAATCAAACAGAAGATTCTAAAAAGACAATATTAACATAGAATATGTCATCACCTTCACACAACTGGACATTTAGGAACTTTAGGACATAACAGCCTATAAGAATTATGATAAATATTTAGAAAATATTAACAGGAAGTGAACTCAACAAGTGTGAGGTCAGCAAAATTTGAAGTGAGACAACTAATGACTTCATTTTATAGAGAGCTGAAAAACTTTAGAAAATTATATACTCAATCAAACAGTTTTACAACTTCAGAGTGTCTTTTGTGTTGGAGAAAGTTACACATCTTAAGAAAACGGAAAGATTTGTTGGCTTACCTTTGCTATACAGCTATGACAGTTAAGTTTTTAGAGAAACTCAGATAAATGTATCATATCATGTGACTTTCATTGTTCTAAGTAAAGTTGAAGATCAGAATCATATTCAAAACTACAAATGAATAAATCAGGAAAAAGATAATCTAGAAAGAGAATACCTGTTTGAAATACCTGTTGAAAGCAAAATTCATTTTCATTAATGCAATGCTAATCAGTAGGCAAGCGGTTAAATTTTTGCACTTAAACTTTTAAACAAGATAGAAATGAAAAAAAAAAAAATACCCAAACACTTGCATTTCAGAGAGGTATCCACAGAAATGTGCACTGGTTTGAGTTTTTTAAATTTTTATTTCATGTTATTCAGCATGTTCTTGCATATGAGACAGTATCAGTAGTCCTTTTTATTACATAGTCATATTGTAAATTACTGTTAAAAAGAGAAGCTATTAAAAATTATGTTTCCACCTTGTGACTTGGACAAACTCACAGATACCTTTACCATTCTCAGTAGGTGTTTGCATGAGCTGATCTTGCAAACCTCCAGTAAGTTTCCAAGGTATTTAATCCTAAATCTCCTTTGCTAGAATTGATTATCTATTTCTATTTGTCCAGCTCTTGCGACCAAAGAGAGCAAACTGATCACTCCGCTTTTGTCTACTTGGAAGACTTTTATGTCCCCCTTCCTCAATCTTTTGTTTCCTAGGTTATACAGACTCATCTCTTTCAGCCTTTTCTACAAGTTCATGATTTCAAAACCTCTTTCCATGCTTATTTCTCTCCTCTCAATTAATTCCTGTTGATCTATATCTTCCTAGAACTATGACATGGGCATATCCATCCAGGTGAACTTTTATTTCCTGAAAAAAAACCTTCATAGTTACTTCTTGGATGAAAGATGCAACCATCATCCTGGAATGAGATTTGTTCAGTTCTTTTTGTAGCCTCATAAACTTATGCTATGTTTAGTTTATCATCCATTTTAATAGGCCAATTTCTGATATAAGAAACAACTTGTTGTCTATCATGCTTTTTCTTCACGAACACTTCACACTTTTTTTACTGTATTTTACTTTGTGATTTCAGACTGTCTCTTCAACTCTTAACAAACATTTTGAATGGCTATAAGAAATTATGTTTAGGTCTTGTAATTAGTTTAATTTTAATGTTTTCCTTCCATTAAAAAAAAAAAAAAAAAAAAAAAAAAAAAAAAAGACTCTAGTGTCTCCTACAATAAATTTTGTTTATTTCTACCCAGGGGAGTTAAAAAACCCTATGTTCTTTCTCTTCTTTTAAGTAATAATTGACAACATCACTGAGGTAATAAAGTAATGAAATCCCAGCCACCTTACCTACACTGTTAGCTCAAACAACTTCAGAAAAGTTAATGGTCTGAGCAATTTAAATGGAATTTGGACCCAGTGGGGCCATACTGGTCATTTTTATAACCATTAGTTAGAACTATGTTTTTGTGTGAAGACTAAACTTCATTTGTCATTTCACTTATGACTAAAATATAAAAGGACCTCAGGAATCTGTTCTGTATGTTACCATCCTCTCTCCTATTCTAGGAAAAGTAGAACAGACTAAAAAATTAAAAATTTAAATACTTAACGGAGAAACAAAGTATTTTCATAGATTAGATTCAAGCTCTATTCTTGTGGTAACAGGATGAACATTGAAACAACTTCCTGCATGTAAACACTAAGTGATGCCTCTTAGGTTTCTTCAAAAGACTATTTCATGGCTATAGATGGCTTTTAATCTTTTTCTTTTTTTTTTTTTTTTTTTTTAAACTTCGGAAGAGTGTTCTTTTCTTGATCAAGAAGGATTTCGAACTTCTCAACACTGCATTCCTGGGATAAATATCCTAGGGTACCCACTTATTTAGCTGGCTCCTTTAAAGGGAGGGAATTTCACAGAACTTGGAAGGAGGGCCACATTGTGAAGTCATTGCCACTGAATGTTTCATTTGTCTGGTTTCTTGATCAAATTCCCTTAATTGCATTACACAATCCCATTGTGCTTTAAATGCTACACATCTGGAATGCAGCATAAAGGGTTTATTCGATCAATATCCCTTATTTCTTTAAAATAAAGTAATGTAGCAATCTTATTTTTCCTTTGAACTTGGTCTGAAAAGAACTCAGAGGAGGCAGGGATGAAAGGATTGTTTTTTACAAAAATGTGATGTGTAATAATTGAAATACCCCATTTGTTTCACTGAGAGTGACTGACAGGAGTCACTTTGATTTTTTAGAAACTCACCATTTCATAGTAATTTACTTCTAAGTAAAAAGATTTGGCAGCGTTGTATCCCCTGGAAACCTACATGAGTAGATTTGATCACAGTTTTATTAAACAGTGAGAAATAGTTTAGAAGTATTTTTCTTCTTGCCCTCTCAATGGGATCTGCAGATATGGCTAAGGGACCTGGGGAAATTCCTTATCTGATCATGGTATTAGTAATAGATAAAGTTCAGGTTTGCTTTTAACATACAATAACATGAGACAAAGTCAATATTGTTATTCAGATATGCTTCAGTTCTCCAAATAGAACCAAAGTAATTCACTATGCTTGTTTATATTTTGGCAATCAGGATCAATTATTGTGCTAGGTGATGTATGAAGACGTCCCAGTGTGTCTGCAATCTCTTCTAGAGCAAGATAAAAATAATGTGTAAAATACAAAAGAGGTGGTAAAATTACAAATATTGTACCAAATAATCAAATTAACCTACTGTGTCAATATTGTCCACTTTCTTTTGGCTATCAACTGCATGTCCATCGTTAAGATGCATCTAGCAGAGTATTCAGAAACTTTTGACCCAGCATCAGTGTCAAAACAAGCTCTTATTTTATTTCTCTTTGCCATCTGTACCAATAATTATTTATTGATTTCTAATCAGTGATATACAACATAGGCATTTCAACATTATATCAGATATATTTCCAACAGTGACCATGTCAGACACTTCACATTAATATTAAAAAAAAAACCCCAAACAACACACAAGTAAGCAGAAGCGAGCCTAGTAGTAGAGACAGACATTACTCACAGAGGTGTGATGTTTACTACTTATTCTGAACCTGCTGTTTTGAATCCATTAAATCCTTCTAATACAAATGTGATATTTCCTTTCTCTGGTCTTTCCCTTTCCTTTTCCTGTGAGGGTGCTAGGAACATCCTATGTCAAAAAGCTTTGCAATGCACTATGTAGAAAAGTACTACCTTTCATTCATTTTAGATTTCTTACACTCAAGTTTCTATAAATGTCTTACATTTTTAAGTGTTAGGAGAACAGAAGCTACAAACATGCAGTTTCTGTTTGATTCTTTATATTATTTTATCTAGTGCCGTGACAGGCTGTCTTCTATGTTAAGCCTTTGAATTTCTCTTGATATAAATATTTTTTTATAGCCATAGGTTTGGTAATTCATCATGTGGTTCTGGTTCACTCTGTGTTCTGCACTATTCTTTTTTGGTTTTAAGACAGGATGGCCAATTTCACATAAAGTATTCCAGACAGACAAACATATCAATGAATTGTGTAATGGTAATAATATTTTTAAATAAAATTTCCCAGTTCTTGCAAACCCTAGTGACTTAGATTATCCTTCATCTGATTCCTATCTAACTCTCTTGAACATAGACCCTCAATAACATATCTGCAGTGACAGCCAGATCCCAAACTGAGCTGGTGCTGTTAGTTTTAGACTCTTCTAATGTACTTCATTTTCCCCCTGTAGTATTGTTTTATATTTAGCAGCATTGAATTCCAACTGCAATAGCACTGACTTCATTTACTCCACATCATTATGTATCTCTGAAATTTTTCACAGTCCTCTGGGTGACTTAGCAAAATCCTTCTCATCTACAGTTGCATTTCTATTTACCAAATATTTTCTACTTTCATTTATCCCAGTATCTGCTCACATCCCCACAAAATCAATGACAGTAATGCAGAAATTAGTAAACTTCTAAAAGACTTTAATACTTTCTCCTTTGGGAAGAAAATGCTTCTTGAAATAAGATTTGTTTTGGGGTATAGGAAGAAAGAAGAAATTATGTTAAGCCTGGAAACAAAATCGTTTTGTGATGTTACATATATTGGAGAAGGTGTCTAGAAAAGACAACCTGACAACCATTTCCTAAGGACAGACAGACTCGATATCGAGTTCACATCTTCAGGGTCTCATTTTAGCATTGGTTTCTTTGGCAAATAGTTCTTGTCCCCATCTTTAACTTGGTATTTTCTGGATGGTTATAGAATTTTTCAAGCCAAATCCTGTTCTGTCTGGTAATTGCTCTCAAGATCTTCAAGACCAGAAAAAATTCCTTAAACTGGAAAAGGAAGTCCCTTACCATAATGGACTTCTGAAAAGAAACTACTTTTTTTTTTCTTTTTTTTTTTTTTTTTCCCCCACTGGTCAGAACTAGAAGTAAGGTAGAAAGGTACGTTTTGTACCAGCTAGAACCTGCTCATGGCAGTCACATTCAGTTTCTAAACGCACATTTAAAGTAGCCTTTATGGGAGTCAGGAAAAACTGCAGACTACTGCAGTAAAATTCTCATCAGAGAGAAGGGAATTAATTTTCCCAGCCAATTGAGGAGGAAGAAAAGGCATTTCTGGAAACTGATGTTACCTGCTCATCCAGTGTCTGCAAGGAGCCAAACAGAACCTGAGGCTTTACACCGTTTTAATCAATGACAGCTGTATTTCTTCAGTGGAAGGTGGAAGCAATTTTTTGACCAGATATTCAAGGGATTTCCCTTTTCTGATCAGTATGACTTCAGTCTTCCCTGGGTTCAGTCTGACCAGTGGGGAATGCCTCTCGACAGTCTGACAGTCCTAAAGCAGCGAAGTCCAGAAGTCCATCAGCTGACATTACCTTGTAAATTCCTTCCCTCTACTGATTGCTGGTAAAGGCAGTCAGCAATGTCAGTCATAATGTACTCAGTGATGTGCAATAAAGTAAACTGGCCAACTGGTGTCTACTCGTCTTCACAGACCTTTTGACACATGCTGCTGTCAAAAGCAAAGGCTTATGTGTAGTAAATGGGGGACACGAACATCAGAGCCTTTGAAACTAGCTGTTAAAATGAGATGGATAGAGTTGAGATCTACTCTCTAATCTAGTGCTGTATGTGCAGGGCTGACAACTTTTCTTTAGGGAAGAAGAAACAACTTTTATGTGAAACACAGAAGGACAAAAAAGGAGAAATTCTTAACATCATTTTTACAATGCCAACCTTCAAAGAATATACTTATGTTCAATGAAACCTCCATCTAATACTTCTTTTTTATTGGCAGCCTCTCGCTTTTAGGAAAATATGCCAAAATTCCATTCCAGTCTTTAGAAGATGTCACCTGTGTTAGGTATCTCTTGAGTGGTTGATTAAAACAGAACAGAGACATTTTTATGTAATGTCAATGATAAATAAATCTGCCACATTCCAAATTAAGTCAGAATAAATATAATGAAAAATAACCTACCTGTCCATATGGTCTTCATCAAAGTAATACCCTATACTGTTCAACATTAGCATAAAACTGTTTCCTGACAATCTAAATAGAAGATATGATCTTGTAAAATGTACTGACAGCGTAAAGATTGAGGGATTTACAGACTTGTTGAGGCAAAAAGATGTGAAGACCAAATGGAGAATGACCTGTCAGGCAATCTATGTCTTCTTACAGAAAAAATTTCAATTCAGTCACATGTGCTGACTGCAATATGTCACAAGGAGACCTGAGATCTCTTAGGTTATGCTTACATGGTTAAATACCTCCAGTCTATGAAACTTCTTTCCAGATCTGAGGCCAAGTAGCACAGACCACCCACACCCACATCTCCTAGCACGTGGTTCTATGTCTCCTCTCAATCCTGTGCTATTTTCAAGTAGTGTATGCTGTCATGTTTTTTGTGTTGTTTTTTATTCAAAGTGTCTGCAAGCGATGTGGAAGCCTACTAGAGTGGGGGTTTTTTATAGCGTGATATTGCAAATGTATGTTAAATGTCAAGGGGTGTGCTAGGAAGGTATATGAATGCATTTGAGATGACAAAGCTTGTTGAAATAAACAAGACAATATGGGTAAAGGTTCAACATCTGCTGCAGTCTTGACCATGTTGCCTATTTGAGATGGTCCTGGGTGCATGCTATCCACAAAACCATAGCTAGGCTTTGTCTCAGAGAAAATTAGTCACTGTTAGTGACTAGATGGTACCTAGAAGCATAATAACCATTAAGGAATATTGACAGCTGGCAGTTCATCTACCTGTCTCTCTGTTATGTATTTAGCAACATACAGGTTTTGTGAGTCATTATAGGGTTTAGGAGGAATACAGAGGTACTGTGAGCATGTAGAAATAAGATTAGAAAAGCCAAAGCTCAAACGGAATTGAATCTGGCAAAGAATATTAAAGGCAACCAAAAGTGCTCCTGAAAGTATGCAGGCGACAAAAGGCAGACTAGGCAAAACGTAGGTTCTCTGCTAAAGAAGACAGGGGGACTTGATGACACAGGACATGGAAAAGGTTGAGGTGCTGAATGCCTTCTTCACCTCAGTCTTTACTAGCAAGACCTGTCTTTAGGAATCCCAGGTCCAAGAAACATGGGGAAGACTTGAGCAAGGAAGATGTACCCATGGTGGAAGAGGATCAGGACAGGAATACTTAAGCAAGGGCCCTTATGGGATGCACCTAAAAGTAATGAGAGACCTGGTATTTCAGGCCATTTTCAATAATCTTCAAACAACCATGATTAAAAGTGCTTGAGGACTGGAGAAAAGTAAACATCACTCCTATCATCAAGAAGAACTAAAAGGACGACCCAAGGAATGACAGGCTCATAGAGAAGAATGGTATGGAAGGGCAGAGAGTGAGGTGGACTGAGAAGTGGCTGAATGTCCAGGCTCAGAAGATGGCACAATGGCACAAAGTCTAGTTGGAGGCCTGTAACTAGTGGTGTACCCCAGTGGACTAGAGCATCTCTCCTGTGAGGAAAGGTAGAGAGAGCTCAGACTGTTCATCCTGGAGAAGGCTCAAGGAGGATTTCATCAATGTATCTGAAGGAAAGGTGCATATAGGATGGAGCCAGGCTCTTTTCAGTGGTGCACAGTGACAGGACAAGAAGCAATGGGCACAAACTGAAGCACAGGAGGTTCCCTCTGAACATCAGGAAACTGTTTCGCTGTAAGGGTGACCGAGCACTGACACAGGTTGCCCAGGGAGGTTATGGAAACTCCTACCTTGGAGATATTCAAAAGCCATCTGGACACAGTCCTGGGCAACTGTATCTGGGTGTCCCTATTTGAGGAGGGGTGTTGGACCAGATGACCTCCAGAGGTACCTTCCAACCTCAGCTGTTCTGTGATTCCTTGATTCTACATTGTATCCCACATTTATAGTCCAGGACTGACACCTTAATATCAACCTTGGAAACCAGATGAACTAACAAAGAACACATAGTAATGGTTGAATTCACTTATAGAAAAAAAATAAATAAATCTCAGCTTAATTAGTAATTTAAAGTTTTTTTAGTTTGTTTAGCAGAGTGTTGAGTACTAAATGGAAGTAGAGCGTAGGATGGTAGTTCAACAGCGGCATGAAAACGTATGGATGATAGCTATAACATTTACATCTGAAGTAAACAAGCAGTATCTGTTAGCTGTCTTCATCTGAAAAGTGGCAGATCTTCAAACATGGAAGGTTTAAAGCATTATTTAGGTAGGTCACATAATGGCTCAAAATTTTTGGCCCAGTGTCCAGTACAAGGGTGTCCCCAGCCTAGTTGAGGTCTTCACATTACTAGTGTAACACATTATAAATAATATGTACAGTGGTTTTGCTAGTCCTATATATATGACATTTTAAAAAGCATCTTTATTTATAGTGACCTAACCTGTTTCATTCACTAAATCTTAATGAAATCATATTACTTTCCTCTTGTCATAGCTGAGTTCTGCTGCATTATATATGACTGCCTGGAGAATTGGCTGACTGTTGGGAAGAAAGTATTTTACACATTTCCCTGAAGTGTCACAACACTTAAGATTTTAATGCAGATATTCTTTTGTGATTGCATTGCTCTCTCAACCTCTCAATAAAAATAATTTAGGAGTAAAATTTCTTTTAATATTCAATCATTCTGTCCAAGTTACACTATCCTTCTTCAAATTTTTAGCAGCCAACATTGATTTTAAAATATCCTGTTTTGGGAGACTATGATCCTAGTCACATCTTGGAGAAGTGTCTTTGAAGAATCAGGTCACCAGGAAATCAGGAATATGAGGCTTTTGCTCAGATTATTTGTTATTTTTGTTGCCACATTAATAATTAGTAGTCTGTTATTTGCTAACGTAGTGATAAAACCAGCAGTGCATTTTGCCTACTGTGACTAACCTTTTGGCTATGTACTAATTCTGTCTTATAGTAAAACACCAAGTTTTCTAGGACCTGGAAACCACAATAGCTACATTTAGGCATGGTTAATGCTAAGTCCTAACAGTAAATTAACCAAAGTTTTTGTTAATATTTATGTGACAATTGCAGAGTCAGTTGGCACCAAGAACCCAAAGTGATCTCCAGATTTATAATAGTGTACTTCTGACCTGAAGAGCTGAACTCTGAAAGTCAGAACTGTAACTGATCTGCATCTGAAAGGAAACAGTTGAACTCACTGGAACTTGGAGCAATATATTGAAGCTTGTCATTAAATTTCTGTTGAAAAGTAGATATTTTACATTGCATATCAGAAATCTTTGTTCAGTGAGCACCATGGAGCTATAGTGATTTCTGCAAGCTAAAAATTTGTACTAAGCCTCACAGAGAATCTTCTCATATTTTACAGAGGAATTACAGTATAGCTCCACTCTGGGGAAAATAATTTGGAATCCAGGTTTAAACAGGAATGCTTTTTTTAAAATTAATCTTGCTGTGATATGGGCTAGCCAATGGTGTTGACGTCAGTCTTAGCAATGGTCCACAGTAATGAGCTGTAAACAGAAAAACACATTAAATCATAGTATGAGCATATAGAGGTTATGAGTGATCTTTACACTGAAGTGAGTGGAGAAGCAAGTTTGTTGTGCATTACAGAGAGATTAGGCAGCTACCTCCCTAGGAGAGCTGTTTAGGGAATGCAATGTTTTCCCATGAAAACATACTGATTCCTTAGAAAAATGACATATACTGAGGGAATGCATCTATTCCAATATCGTCCCATTGGAAATGAGAGAAACCCTGTTTTCTGACAGTTTATAGTCTTTCTCTGAGTTTGCCCCAGCTCCTGAACCAGGTGGGCTGCCTGACTTTGAGGAATCATGAGCTACCTCCTTGGGAAACTGAGTGCCACAGAAATCCCAGGTCCCCAACACAGCTGGGCCTTCACAGTCCATAGCCCTTAACATGCTTCACACTGCTCCAGGAATGAGTTCCTCTGGGTTTCAGCAGTTTCTAAATCACAGTTCCCACTCATTTTATTTTTTTATATTTTTAAATGTATATTACAAATTCTAAATAGAAGCTTGGAACAACATTTTAAATGTTTCATTTTCATGTCTTCTTCAAAGTGTCTCCTCTGTTGTAATAAAACAATTTGACACCTTGAATCAATATGTAAAACTGTTCCATTATAATATCAAATAAGGGAAGAAATATTTGGAAGAAGAAAGTAAGGTGCCTCGCTCAATCCAAGTTGGAGTAGTAGCTGTTTTATTACCGCAGGAAAATTCAACCAAGATGCCATCCAGATATTAGAAACAGGCATCTATCTAAATTGTGCTGAGGGCTTATTTTCTAGTTCAAAATTTTAGAGTGAAAA
The DNA here is from genome assembly GCF_003259725.1 of Athene cunicularia. NCBI lineage: Eukaryota > Metazoa > Chordata > Aves > Strigiformes > Strigidae > Athene > Athene cunicularia. The sequence continues at coordinate 134,315,700 of NW_020799095.1, forward strand.
GAGCTTTAGAGTGAAAACTCTATGAAAACTCTAAACAAAAGGCATTCTGAAGAGAAAAATAACATAAGCTTTATGTCAGAAGCAGGTGTTTATTACAATAAAATTTAAATAAGTTGCAAAAATAAATGTAAATAAGTAAATAAATTTAAAATAAAAACTAATATGAAAACACAATATGCTTACATAATAGCAAAATGAGAATAAAATCATTTTAACATACTAAACCATTTCAAAAGTATTGAAATTTACATTCTTACAGTGATTATAATTTTTTTTTTAACTAAATATTGTAGTTAGTTTGAAATTGAACTCATAAGCGATTCTTTCTTCCTTGGAGACCTTTGTAATTTTTAGTTTTCATTTCAAATTCAAATAGAGGCAAATGTCAAACCCTCTAGCAATGGATTTTCCTGTCTTTGTCCAATTCTGTTTGCAATCACCAAGAGATTTTTTAGGCTGCACTGTGAGAATGTAGTAATTTCTTTGGCAGTCTGTGAACCATAACCAAGGAGATATTGTCTTTGTAGATATCCATTTAGATGCCTACTATTTCAGTCTGCAGTGTATTTCAAACATATGTCTGCTACAGAGATGCCAGTTCAATATATATCATTCCTCTGGGATTTATTGTTATTACTTGCAAAGTACCTTTAGAAGAAGCACATGAGAAGCAGATTGAATGAGAGTGAAATGAATCGACTTTGGAAAACTGGATATATTGACTGAAATATATAGAACTAACTAACTGTAAAATAAAAGAGCATTTTACAAACTAAAGGCCCTTGCAGGAACATTGTTCATATTAATTGATTCTTTTGGAAACTTCTCATGTACTTAATTGTGAAGATTTTTTTTTCTGTATGAGCGTTAAGCATCTGTCATGAAATTTATGTACAGCTGTACAGGTGCAGATGTATGCAAAGAGTACAAACTGCCAAGGTCTGACATCCCACCTGTCCTCAGGAATGTTTCCTACCCTGATTAGAAAAATACAGGCCCCATTCTTCGACATAAGTGAAAATTTAATGTTGTTTCTTTAAAATCTAGATAGCTGGAGATGCAATTATGAGTTTGAAGAGCACAATGGGTGTTTTAATCCAATAGTTTTATGGTCTAATATCTTGGATTACTGAACTTACTTGTTAAAAAATAGAAATGAAATGGGGAAAAAATTCAGATCAGCGTTGTTTTTATTTTAAGAACAAAATACCTAGATTTCTTTCTAAACTGTACATTTCTAAAAGCAAAGCCTTGTACTATTGGGAAATTGAATTTCTAGAGATTTGAAGTGTATATAATGTAATTTGTATAATTATCCCAATATTTTAATCAAAATTGCAATAATAGTGCAAAAACTTCAATGGATACAATGAAAGCGAATTCTTTGTAATTAAAATAGTCTTTCATTTGAAACACTTAAACGGATTTGGGGTTTTATACCTATCTGGAAAAATAGTGTATCTATTGTCCACCTTCAGACCTCATGATCCAAAGTTAAAATACAGTTCAGGTGTTGTGTTTGAAAAATAATTTTGTCTTAAAGTAGCCTGTTCTATTTTTTTATATATATATATTTTTTTTTTAACTGCAACTGAAATGCTGGGATGCATAATTTGCTTTAGGATGTGAGAATTTTGGGGAAACATAATCTCAGACCCCCATATGAAAAGTCTGCATGTTCAGCTGTAGCAGAAATATTGAACTCGACTAAGTCTAAGACTATAGCCACTGCAATAAGCATCATAGCTTTGAAGGTAAGGCTGGTGAGTTACACCAGCTCCCAACAGTTTTTCTCCTTTTCTGCGAATAAAGTTGGAGAGCTATAAATTCGTCCTTTCTTCCCTGTACTCATAAAGATGCATATTTATCGTTTATTTACCCATTGACAGTCCTGGGAAGAATAATTTGAACCTGGTGTCCTGAGCTACTCTTTGAATGAAGCTTTCCGTGACACATCTGCCTCTCCGGTGCCATTAACCCTGCTGCAAATTCTGCCGATTCTGAGTGCAGCAGTCTAGAAACAATATCCTGTTTTCCAGAGTCCCTTAGAAAGTCCAGGAAAGAATGATGACTCCTTTACAGGGTAGTGACACTTTTTTCCCCTGGAGTACTTATTTCCACCTCACAAGACATTTTTCATGCTCTAAAGTATGCCTTGCCATAATTTCCTGGAAGCCAGCCACATCTAACAGGTTAAAACCTTTAAAGATTATTCAGTCTGCAGGATTTTTTAAAGAGCAGAAATAGCTCAAGTATGATGTGGGTCCAAATGCAGAGTTTAAACCACTAGAGATATCTAAAAATAGTGCTTAACAGCAGTGCAGAAATGTTCCTGTGCTTCCTTAATCTCCAGATTCACCATGGGATAGAAGCTGCCTGTATAGATACCACACACTGGTGATTTGTGTGCATACAACAATTGACTAGATGTTACAACAGATCTTCGTGGGAAGAAAATACAGATTGTGGAATACTTTGAATAAGGCAGCAAAAGTATAGCTATTAGACTGCAGCAGATCCTGATGCACAGGGGGAAATATCAGTGCAGACCTGCTTAAAATCAGGGAGTGCAGAATGGTGAAAATATCCTTGCTTACCTCTATCTGTGTGCTTGTAGAAGCTTTTCATACCAATTCTAGGTTATTATTTACAGCAACACAGACTGCAGTGCCATGATAGGAACAGGCTTTGTGGAAATGACATCCTGCCTACACCTTATTTCTCTTCTACTCAGTACTAGGCAAAAAGCATCACTTGTTGGCCATTTCTATCGGAGCTCTTCTTTTTCCTCCTGAACTTACAGCCCCACAGGTCTTGCCCATTGCTTCCAGTTTCTCTCCATTAACAGGATTCAACACTGTTTCCATATTGCAGCATTCTTGGGATAGTCTGCCATACTTTACAAACCACAAAAGTATGGTCATACAAATCTCTCTGTCTCCAATGTGGGTTAAAGAGTTTCCACTGCTCCAGACAGAGAGAAAGAGAGAGAAGAGGACCACTGTCAAAATGCTCGGCCACCTCAGTATCAAATTTATCTAAACATCAATCTAATTCGAAAAACACACACTCCTGAGACCTTTCAAGATAAAATTTTCATTAACTGTTGCTTATATCTTGATTTGAATGAAAGCAATGAACCAGATTTTCACTAGACCATCTGTTAGATAGTAACGATGAGATATCATGACATATGGCCATTTAGTGAATATATTTCCAATATTTAGAGCTATGTAATGAGAAAGAATCTCTTGACATGAAAAAATCTTCTTTCATTGAGGTCCTGGGAAAGACTCCAGGCACAGACAGATTCACAGATGGAGTGTCACAGTGTATCGTATATTTATTTGAGTAAGACAGTTAAATTTTAAGAAATAAACCACAACAACCATTTGAAGTAACATTTGTTAAATTCCAGCAATCTTATTACTGTCTATTTGAAAACAGGTTAATCATGTCCATGCATTTCATCCAACCATTACCTATCACTATTACAGGAGAGAAGCAGTAGACAGAAACAATAAACACTGCTAATTGCAGGTTTAGCTTGTGCTATATATCTTCCCCAATTCATGCCAGGTTCCAAGTCCCATTCATTCATACCTCTAAGAGTATATATACAAACACAAGTTGAAAATAAATAGCATGCATCTCACATGAAGAAACCCATATTTTTATTCTTGTTCAAGTATCACTAACAGTAGCAATAAAATACATAGATCATTTTGTTCTAATTGATAAGAAGCACCTCAGCATTTAAATCTTCATTGCCAGCTTTAAACATTTCAAAAGAAAAAAATTCTCTATGCATCTCATGTTTGTCTATTACAGATAATTCTAAATATCTGTAAGAAGTACCATTAAATCCTTCAGAAGCTGTACAGTAATGCATAATTCTTCTCTGTTTGTAAAACAAAATAAAATGAATCAGCCTCCTATTTCAGATGAGACTACCCCTTATATTTTAATATGGTCTTTAATAGAAACTAAAACCTATTTCTTATCCTACTGAGTATTGCTGAGGCAGCTGCAGAGAGACAGTGAAAGGCTGTTTGTAGAAACAACAGATTTTTTATTTTTTTTTCTCTGGCTAGGTTAACATTTTAATTCTTTTAGCCCTCAAAGTTATTTTTGGTTCAGTCATTGTGACAAAGTCTGATCCTACAGTCCTCTATTGTTGTAAAGAACAGCCCCATTTTCTTTTTCTGTAAAAAGAACATTTAAAAAAATATTCCCCTAAAAACACTCAATGCCACTCAGATATCCCCATTGCTATCCAGATGTTGAATTTTCTGCACACCTCAAAGACATTCTTTGCCTGAATAACTAGGACATTTTAATCACATAAAATAATGAAAATGGAGCATGGATTTCTCATCATCCACTGATTAATCGCATTCATATGTCTCTCCAGCTCACAGCTGCACTTCTGAGGTCTAGGGAGAAGCATACCTGTAAACTCCATGAAAATAAGGAAAAAAAAAAAACAGAGGAGGGGACATACCATAATCACAGTAAATCAAAACAGAGTATACTCAGTTTGCTACCAGAACATCAGTCATCAGTAGTAAATTGCTATATTTTGGGTGACAGCCAGAGTCTGTAATTTTTTTGGAATAATAATTGTGAAGTTCATAGCAACATTCTTTGTATCTGGCAAAACCTGCTCAGGTCAGCCCTCCTGAGATGCTCTCAGAGATGCACACAGCCATGTCCACCCCTCCATCAGCTTGCAGCACTAATCAAAGTGCATCTCTGGGGGTACATATGTGACTTCATGTATGGAGACTCATGTGTGGTGATGAAGTGGAAATGTTTAAATCAAGCCTTCTAAAATAGGCAGATCAGTGTGTGGTTTTAAGACAAGCATAGTTAGTAGTGATGGATATATTTAATGCTGCCAAGATCCAGTTGGGACAGGTTCTCAGAAAGTACAGAGGGAAGATAGATTGTTTTCTTCTACTGATATTGAGTCTCCACTTACATCGCTACAAATCTCAGATCTCTGACGTTTCAAAATGTAACAAGGCTGTTGATTTTAAGGTAGAATATGTTTTCAAGGGTTAAGAGAACTGAAGTGCACCATACAGACCCTCTTCTTAACCGATTACTCCTCTAGTGCTGAGGACCCGATACATCAATAAACTATTACTGAATTTACATAAAATCTTGAAGGTGTTAATTTAGTTTTACTAAACATCTGTGAAGAACATATCATGAGGCATCTATTGGAGTAGAAATAACTGGAAACTTAGAATATAAACAGAAATAATGTGGTGAGAACAGTATCCTTCTTTCCAATGGAGTAATACAAACATATTGCAGGATTTTATGTGGACTGCATTTGTGATGCAAGATGAAAGAAGATTGTTCAAATCAAGCAGAGCCTGTAGTTTACAGGAGTGCTACTGACATAAGTAACCACACTACATCACGCATTTAAAAACAGCAGCATAATCTCTGAGGTAAGTTTTGACCTCTTCTGTGACTCATGTAAAGATATTTTAACTTTTAATCTTAATAAATGATGAGTCTTTCTTTTTTTTCCCCCATTTCTTTCCCTTTTAAAATAAGGCAATTCTGTGCTGCATGCAACAAGAATGGAGTACATTACCATCACTGACCTGTGACAAGAGTGTTTAACCAGGACATCCTAATGCAGTAACTACAAGAGGAAAAGCAGGGATAACAAAAGGAAATATAGGAGAAGTATAAGGTAAGAAAATATGTATTTCTATATGTCTGTAATATTATGGGAGCAATAATTCTATCAGAATAGAGATGGATATTCAACTATTTATCACGTGAAATGTAGATAAATCATTAACTTGGATGTTTTCTTGAGCACTCAGCTAACCTGAGGCCTTTGCTGTCCATAACCTCAGTTTTAATTAGTAGGAGTAAAACTTATAACATTTGGCTTAAACAGTAGAATACCTGCATAGACCACTGATTTAGTTAATTCTGAAGGAGAGTGATCCAGACAGGATTACACTTACATCAAAGAGGATCCCAAAGGCCTGAAATCTTAGCACCAGACAAAGTGCAGGGATCTAAATGATGGAAAGGAAGGTATTTTACTGTTAACCACTCTTCTTGTCATGAATCAGACACAAATAGGAAAAATATTTGTACTTCAATGACTACCTGAAGTAAACAAAATAATTTCATAGCAGTGCCAGTACATCACAACGCAAACAAAGTATACATTCATTTATTGAATGTACCTTCTGAGTTACACTTCTGCAAAGCGATTAACATGAAATGCTGTTAATACTGTAGTGGTGGCACAACAGCAGTCAAGAAAACCATATATTGAGTTAGTCTTCTCCATCACTGTATGAAAAGCTTAGGTTTTGGTACACAGAAATCAGCCATTTGGATGAAACTGTCTCTATCTTGTCCATAATCTGCTTTTGACAAAAGCCAGTATCAGATATTTACAATGAAGTAGATATGAACTACAGCAACAAGCATTCTCTGCCTGTCATATGGTATCTACTAGCTCAGCTAAAAATATATGGTGCTATGCTGTAAGGCTTTTCATTTATTGAAATAAATGGGTAGGATTACATAAACACAGTAATAACCTTATAACTTTACACTTGTAATGCTCATTTTCCCTCTTGAGAGTTGCAAAACACTTTATAAACACAATAAGAGAAAAAATAAGACCTCAGTCTAACTTGGTAACAAAAGGTGCAGGAAAAGCATAGGGAGGTTTAGTGACTGGCCAAACATCTTATATCAACATTGTGGCAGTGCCAAAAACAGAACACCAAGCTCCTGGTTTTAAATCTTCAGCTTTAACATTTCACTACATCCTGAGAAATCTTCCTTACACATACCTTTAACTATATCGCATCTCTGCTGGGTATAAAGTCAATACAAATCATTTTGATTTAAGCAGTTTGTGGTCTTGCTAATGTGATTATATTCATGTTATTGAATGATAACTTAATGAAAAGTGAAACTACTGCAACATACTGAATCAATACCATGTTGAATTCCTTTAAGATATATGTTAGAGGGTAAATTTTCAACTTTTATTCATATGAGACCACATGTTTAGCTGGGTCATACTGGTGGTTTGTCCTTGGTTGGATCAAATGGCAACCTGTTCCACACACACACAGTTTCTTCCAATGCAAATAAGATATCAAGTATGCTTTACCCCACAGAAGCATGAAAAACCTGGATGGAGAACCATGTCTCTACTGGGATTCCCTTTGAAGAATCAGACATGGGTGAGTTACCACCCTGACAATGAACAACTTTTTATAGAGCCATAGCAACAGATCATTACACATACTGTTTTCTGTTTAAAGTTTTTAGCAGGGATATTCCTGAAGACGTGTTTCTGTAAAGACTCAAGTGTTTTACTGAATTTGATCTGAAATACCAAGAAAAAAAAAATAATTGTAGATACAATATAATACAAAATGTCATGAAAGCAACAATTTTCATTTAAGTTTTAGAAATTAAATGCATGAATAGGTAGAAGAATATATTTTTTTAATCAAAATATGATTTTCTTGTAAATTTCCCAAAATTACAAGTCAACTAGGGAGACAGCCAGTTTCTTTAGTGAACTTTGTATCCTCTCAAAGGCAATGTCTCTTAAATGGTCAAAAAAGATCTGTTTACATATGTATCAGCAGGTGGTTTTCTTAAAGATTATTTTGCATGCCTAAGAATCCAGAATAACAAAGCCCTGCAATAGAGTGTAAAACATCAAATGACACTGTTATATACCAGTCTAGAATATTGAATATCATGATACTATCTCAGAAGCGCCTATTTTGCTGCTGTTAAATAGAATAGGGAAAGAATTTTTTTTTTTTTTTTTTTTTTTTCTTCCCCACATAATCACTGTAGGTTTGGGGATCAGTCACCAGTCACTAGTGTGGTGGACAGACTGAAATGCATGAGCTGCAGAAAACAATTTTCTCTTTGGTTGGTCCAAATAGCTGTTAGCAAATAGCTGTTAGTTTATTTCTGAAGCTATTCAGATCCCTCTGAGCCAGAAAGCAAAGGACCAAAGGAAAATTCACTTTTTTTCTGCACAGAGAGTTACCATAAAGCAATCAATTAGTTTGTTTTCTCCAGAAACATAAACTTTAAATTGTCTTAGAGCTATTTAACCACATTTTAATTAGCTTTTAACCTGTAATGTGAGAATTTATGCTCTAGTTACACACAATTACTGTTGGGTTGGATTTTTTTGCAAATTAATAATGAAATTTATCCTTGTGCATCATGTTTCTTCAGTGTGCATCTGCATTAATGATTAAATTTAATGCTTTGAAGTCAGGGAGAGGTATTTTACGTTGATACTCTCTCCTAATGCTTCCAGAGTAGTTTATATTTTGCTGCCAATCAAGACTGAAGGAGAAGCAATGTTTTCAATTCAGCCTGAGGCAGGCTTCTAAGAATAATTATTGGCTTTTACATCATTTAAATAATTATTTTTAAAAATCAACAATTAAAAAACCCAACACCAAAACTAGGACAAAACCTTAACCTATTATTATGAGCAAACATTTCTCAAATATATGTAAGCCAGGGCTTTTTTCCTGACATTAATTATTACAAAGCTAAACTATCTCCAGTTACAACATTCAGAGGAATTGCACTTCATAGTCAGTAACTGCATCCTAACAGCTCTCAGTGACAAGGCTTTTGTAAAGTGGAGTCTGAGGGACTGTAATGGCTTCTGGCCTTGGAAAACAAGGTGTCAGGGAAGCTGTTCTGCAGCTATGTCAACCCATTGCTTCAGCTGAAACACATACAAATTAGAAATGTTTGCTGAAATCAGCTGATCTGTCACCTCAATTCCTCCCTCTTCCCATGAAAGCTATTCACAAAGTCAGAGAAAAAGATCACATTTATTGTGAAGTCTTGCAAAATACACTTAGAAACAAAACTATGTTTGGACTTGAAAGGACTCCAACGGAGAGCTCAGCAGCAGTACATCCTAACACTGATTTTATTGAACTTATCTTACATCTCTGTAAAAAAAAAAAAAGGACATCTCAGATGCAGCACCTTGTTTAGCACAGAATTCATTTTAGAATATCAGTAAAAAACCCAAGGAATTACAGGAGAAGTTGGAGCTGAATTAATTCTGTCTCTGGGAAAGAATTTCTACCCAGAAGCATTACTTTATATATAATTATTTGATAGGTAATGACAAACGACCGAATGATTAGAGAAGTTTTCAACACCACAGATTTGTCAGCAATAGAAACCATCTGGAGCCCTATGTGGAAATAAGTGCCACAAAACCAGATTTTAAAATTAAATGTGCCAACCATGCTTACCTCATTGCATAAATTCTTGTTGCACTTTGGAAATAATCTTACATATATGTTTTAAAAGATAGGGAAGTGATACAACTCAAGAGCTACCATCCTAAAAAAATGACCATACAACAGAGTGTGAGAACTTTAACAAGCAGTGATAAGTCACTTATAGAAGGTTCTCTAAATAATATCGCTCACAAGTGTATTGAAAAAAATGGTAATAATACATGAAAGACAGGAATGTACTTTGTAATTTCTGAACAACTTTATATGTCAGACTGCCAGATAAATATTTACAACACACTCCAACTTAGCTGAACTTATATGACTTCAATCAGGGGAAACTGCTTCCAGACACGGAGGTCATGAAACATGTTATCAACTTTCCAGAGCCTGCCTTCAAAATCACATTGAAAGTGGAGAGCCACACGGCTGCCTAGTGTTATGCAGACTTAGAAACACTGATAGGAAGTTTATTAAATCCTCCCCGG
>NW_020799095.1:134325545-134331388 GCF_003259725.1 Athene cunicularia
GGGGGGGGGGGGGGGGGGGGGGGGGGGGGGGGGGGAAGATTGTGCTGCTATCATATTATTTAATAATATTATTTAATAAACTCTTTATGTTCTTTATGATTCTTATAATCATGTCTGGGTGCCTGGGAACGCCGACCAGTGACATAGGAGGATATGTAGATTGCTGAGGCTTTGAATGTGGATGGTAAGAATCACTCTGACAAGTGAGAACAAATGCGTAGAAAGCCTGCACAGCAGGCCTCTAGCCAGATCTGCAGTGTCAAGTTGTCTTCTTTTAAAAGAAATGTTACTGGTGCTGCACAAAAGTGGAAAGGGAAAGCGAACCAGTTAGAAAAGACTGAATGAAGCCAGAAACCAGCCAAAGTCGTCACTTACAGCCACAGTCACAACTGGCAACAAATATTTAGTTGAGATTACAATCTTTTGGATGTTAAAGAAGAAAATGTGAAGAATGAACAGTGTTTCTAAATAATGTCACATTCCATTTGTCATCATTATTATTCTCTTATTAATAGATTAAGGTAACTCATATGAAATTATCATGCAAAGGAACTTTTACCCTTTTAAACTGAAGACAGACAGAAGCAAACTATTCCAGGTATGACAGAACCTTGCAATTTAGTCATTAAGTCACACAATAAATTCTTCAAATTGCAGCTGAAAGGAGTGTTTTAGTGTCAATTACTATTTTGAAACATCACTAGCAATGTTGAGAATTCAAAAAATTTCCAGTCAGGAATCCTCCCTCTAATGAAAACATTTGGTTTCCTTTTATTTACTTTCTGTTTTCCAAACCTTAGGCACATCAAAAAAACTATTTTCTAGTTTTTCCACATGATGAGAAAAGCCAGAAATTACTTTTGCTGTATTTGTTTAGACTTGTTTTGTTAAAGAAAAGCTAAAATGTAACATGCAACACTAATATTACAACCTTTCTTCATCATGAGTTTATGCTCATCTGGAAAAAGTAGAAAGGAAAGGATCAGCCTCTTAACTATTTTTCTTGCAACTCCGGTGAATCTATTACTTCTTTCATACCCAGTGTTAGCTATTGTGACTTTGGTTGTACACTACAGCATACTGTTGAATGCTTCTATTACTACTGGAGAGCAATGCTGCTACTGAAAGACAGACTATAAAACATAGTAAAAAAGTAGCAATACACACTATTTCTGTGGCTGATTCTCAGAGGAAATAAATGCCACTGTATGTATAAAAGCATACACAAATCGATGAGTTTAGGTATATTACTACCCAAATAATCTGAAATTTGCTCATCATGTCCTACAACAATAATGTGGACTACTACTGCTGACACAGTAAATATGTCAGTTCTCAGCACATATAACAATACATTCAGTATACATGATGGAAAAAAGAAACAAAAGGCAGACCCATAGAGTATTCCGTCACATTGGTATACTTTCTGTCTCTAAATACTCTTAAATAAAGCAGGAGGATAGTGTGTGTTGTTCACAGCAGCCTTATGAAACCTTTGCTGAAATTCAGCCCATTGATCTGAGAAACACAGGTTAAGACGACTGTAACCCCAGCTGAGACTCATACTGAGTTCTTAAATATTTGTTGTGCGTAGCAAGAGAATAAGCAGATAGATGGCAGAGAGAAGGGCTAAATGCATCCTCTTTTGGAGGGGATGTAGGAAGAGTTTTCCAGGTGTATTAGAGACTCATGAATCGCATCCTTGGGTTAATGAAAAGATGGACAATTTGTGCTAATTAGTCCACTCATTTAAGCTCTTTTTTTGACATTCCTCCTTGGTTTTCAAGTAAATTAAAATGATTGATTTAATTTACAACACTCCAAAGAAAAGAACTAGGGAAGGTACCTCTAATTCATGGAGAAAGAGTATTTTCCTTTTTCCAAAAGCAGTCCTGGGAACACAAAACTAATCCATGTGCGGTCTAAATCTCCCAACAACACTTCAATAAATTTCCCTATTATTGACGTAGAAGCCCATCGCCAAAGCTAAATGTATTTGCAATGTCATTAACCAGTCTTAGACTGAGTTCAGTTTGAGTTTGCTGTAGTCATATCCACACTAGTTTTATTCAAAACAACCACAGAGATTTGACTATTTTTTAACGTTTGAATATCTTTGTCCCATAACCTGTTTTATTTTAACACGAACTGTCAGAAGAACAAGATACTGTGAAATCCCATTGCCGTCTCTTACTGGTGAGATAATCGATGTTACAGGCCTGTTGCTCTTATCTTTGGGGAGTGTTTAACAGCATGATGGGAGTTCCATTTTGATTTGTGACTGTTTCATCTGGGTGGCCCAAACAGTCCATGGAAGGTGTGAACAAACAGACAGCTGCTGTTTTTGTAAAGCAAAGAGTTTGTTCTGGATCTCAGGTTTTATTTTTGAGGCAAGTAGAATTTGGGGATTACAGCAAGTAAAATCTTGGGATGAAGCTGGTGCCTGCACATCTGATACTATTTGTTTAAAGGGGGATTCACTCATCCAAAATCAAGCCTGTCTGGGACTAGTTCGTCCAAGGAATAATACCAAAAGGGATGCACTAGAACATGAACAACTTCTTGTAGCCTAAACAGCAGAACATCTGCAGGATCATGGGGATATTCTGACATCACCTCACAATTTTAAAAAAAATTACATTTTCAGATGCTTGACCTCTTTCAAACATCTTTTTAAAGAGGTTTGCCTTTCAAGCATAGCATCGGTCACTGTTGCTTGTAATGGCATGATGTGAACAATGAAGTTAAAAGAATACCAGTTTACACAAGAAGCCTTAGGTTTCTGAAACGTTTCAGGCACAATGTTATATTTAAATCTCTTCAGACATGTTGAAGAAAGGGGCAAGAATACTACGTTAGAAAGCTCCTCCAGACCTAGGAAGGTATCATCCCTACTGATTGTTTCAAAAAATATGTGCAACTCTGACATAATTTTCTGTTTCCTACTAAAAAGAGAAACACATTAAGAAATTGTGCCTGATTTTGGTTGTTAGGGCCATTGTTTGATTCATTGTATTTCAGCTGAAGGTTTTAAGCCACAAGATAGTTAGGAAAGTTGATGACCTATAGGAATATGTAGAGTATGCATGGTGCTGAAAGGTAAGAGAGTGAAGTTTGACTCTATTAAGATGGATGTGGAGTGATTGATAACATGTGTGAGAATGTAGATAGGAGTCTTGAACACGGAAGCAGAGGAGACAGGGAGTGTATTTTTACTCTTTTCTAAAACCTCTTTTCTAAAGCCAGAAGGAACAAAGTGCAGATTATTTGTACTCTCCTCCAGTTTGCTGTGGTAAATATGATTTTTTAAAAATCTATGGGACTGTAACTAAACCTAGAACACTGGAAAGACTATGACTTTAAGAAATGCTGACTGAATTCATTATAAGGTATTCTTATTTGGTAAACTAATCATGTTCCTATTGCACACAACCACAAAAAAAAAAAAAGCTGTCAACGTCCATTAAGGATATTATTTTGAAACATAACAACTCATAAGTACTCTTCTGCCTTTTTACAGAACTATAATTTCAATTTCTCTGAAGGCAAGTCTACCTTGAGAACCGAGGAAGTAAGCTGAGAAGACTTTGATATAAGCACACTTATAAAAAGAAACTATCTGCCTTCTAAACCTGTAAGTGCTGCTTAGAAATAATACTATAACTACTCCTTAAGTGTGAGTTAAGCCACTTAAAAAATGTTGGATCTTAGTCTTCTACCCATAAATAAGACATGCTATACGTGTTTATCCTAAACCCAGTGTTTTTAATTTATTGCAATCAGTAGACTCTCAATCACTAAACAATGACAATTTATTTAACTCTTTTTTTAACTTAAAGTAAATGTTAAAAGTCATATAGGCAAAATATAATCTACCCAGTCTGAGACTGTCAAACATGCTCAGACTTCTAGTTGTTATAACAACCCATTTGCTGGATGTAATCTTTCAATGTACTTTTAAAAGCTTTCATGCAGGTTGCTGCTCCTTTTCTTCGTTATCTTTACTTTGTCAATAAGATGACTTCCCTACAAGAATTCCCATTATGTCTTGAAGCAGCAGTCCTGTAGCTAGGATGGCCTAAAGCAGTGATTACTAACATATTTCAGCACACAGGTATACTCCCCATTCCAGCTACTTTTCCTGACCCTCTGCACTGTGACAGCAGGATCAGGAACAGCCTGCACTTATTGCAAGAGGTAAATAAGATGCAGAAAGATCTTTCTGCATCTTCCTGAGCAGTACAGAGTGGATGTTGATATTCAAAAGGCAAGAGGGGGAACTGACCTAAAGACACTCATTCCTTTTTAAGTACCATGATCTTCCACTTACCATTGTCTCTAAACAAAGTTGCTATTTTTTATTACTCTTAACATTTTCCTTCAAGTCATACACTCTTGGTAAAATAAATAGAATAATAAGATCTCAGCAACTTTTTGCATTTCATACCATGAAAAAGAATGTCTGGAAAATGTTCTACAATGACTTTCCCCTGCTTTGTTCAGATTGTTCCTCAAAAAGTCTTCAAGGTCTCACCCAGTATTTTCCACCTTATATCTACTACCCTCACTGAAAATATACTTTAATCTGCTTCCCACACATTAGAAACTTTTCTCTGAAAGTTAATAAATATTATCTCCGTTAAAAGTAGAGTAAATGCAAAGAAGCAATAGATTTTTTTTGAGCTACTTTTGCATGTCCAACTTTAGACATCCTATGTTAGTAAAAAGAGCAGTGAGCAGTTCATCTGAAAAATCAAACCAAACATCGCATAACCTGAGTCTTGGGGTCACTTTGAGTGTATGCTCAACATTTCCAGGTGTTTTCCATATTATTTTCAAGGAGTTTAAATGTAAGTTTAGCAGTAAGGATGTCCAGATTCTACCACCTGATTTATTGGCAAACTTGAGGAAATCACTTCTGTTCTTTAAACTTTTTTTTTTTTTCCTTGCACATTTAAAGTGCTTATCTCTCATGGTTTCAAGGCGAATGGTTTTGGTATTGCAGGAAAGGGTGCCTTGTTATGCTCACACTTGGCACCTCACTGCTACTGCTCTTCATCTGTCTCTGCTTATTGCAAAGCTTTCACTAACCCTTCCCTTTCCAGCTTCCTTCAGCAGACTGAAGCACTATACATTTCACGATAGAGGCCAGCACACAGTATTATCCCATGATTGTTTCTAGCTCACTGTGGTTACATTCATCATCTCTGGGATATGTTCATTTCTGGTACTGTTTACTTCTTCCTGTTAACATGATGCCATGTTTACATGTGCAAAATATTGCCTTGTTACACACGAACAGACCTTTAATTTCTTGCCTTCATCCCAAAACATGCAAGTAGATTTATGAAATCACTTCTTGTTTGGTCCTCATGACTCTCCCCCAGCTGAACATTCTTTTTATGGTTTTTCATGTTTGGCTTAAGTCACATCATATTATGTTAAAAAACTTTTGGCTCCATTTCATAACATTCAAGTAGAAAGGCTCATACAAAATAGATTTATGATCTGCAAAAAGACCTTATAGAATGTATGAGCCCTAGCTTCATTTCAGTGTGCCTATATGATGAGAATATATGCATGTACATGCATACGTGTATGTGTATTTTGTATATATGTGTATATGACGTTATTACAACGTGGCAAGTGTTCAGGATCTGGAGGTTTCCAGCTATAGTATGTTTTAGATCATTAGTCAAAATGCACTGATAACTTATATATCAATAGCACAATAGGTAGAAACACACTTTATAGTAACTGCCTCTGACCTCTGCTAATATATAGATATTTCTCAGTAAAGCTTACATACAGGACTGCCTTTCTGAAAGAGGGAGGGGAAGGGG
>NW_020799095.1:134331438-134359977 GCF_003259725.1 Athene cunicularia
GGGGGGGGGGGGGGGGGGGGGGGGGGGGGGGGGGGAAGAGATGAAACTAAAAACAAAACTGCACAGTTTTTCATCTAAGCAAATTGCTACAGAGCTCTCTACTGATTCCAATTTACAGATTTCGCTAAACTATTTAGGGGGGGAAACAGTTGGCACATTTTTGTCAGGGTGAAATAAACAGTTTTATTTTAAGCAAAGAGTATATACATATTTTTAAAAACTCTTGGCATGATGAAGAGTGGGACATCAGGGAAATAGAAGTGTCTGTTTTTTGTAAAATTCCTCGGGTTCCTACAGAGATCCTCTCTGACCACAAAGGTTTACAAGGGAAAAGAAAGTATAATGAATTCTCTTATAACTGCTTACGCCTCATAGACCTAAATTTTTTGTAAATATGTCCTGATTCCTAGTATAAGGTACACGGTTTTATTTTTTTGTCTAGCAGCAGGACTCACTTTGTAAAAAGGAAAAAACAAATTTGGCTAAAAATAACTAGAAATAGTTAGGACTCAGATATTTTTGTTTTCCCCTAGATGCAATGTCCAAGTTTATTTGTCAAATACCTGAATTTAGTGTGTTTATTTGAAATTTATGCTGCTCTGTGCTTATAAAATTGTTGAAAAACAGGATGATAACTTTGTTTATTACATCTTTTGGGTGGGGATTTTAGAGCAGTGATATTGTTTTTCTAATGTAAATTTCTTTGTACATTTTACTTAAGCAAGTTCAGTCTTTATCCTTGCCTTTCTATACCTTTCCTTCTTCAGTTTTACCACTCTCCAAAACCTTTTAGCAAGTGACTGACTCGGTGTTCAGTTTTACATGTGAGAATGCAAATGAACAGTAACTGCTCATTTCTTACAACAAGCAGAGAATGGTCAATTATCTGTCCAAGATTGCATTTTTAATTATTTGAAGGAGACAAATCTGATACACTATTAGCACAAATATACCCTAACGATAGCTTTGGTATCCAGATCTAAATATCTATTGTACTGTAATGCTCAGAACAGAATATAGAAAGATCAATCATTCTTGGGATAGTCAAAACACCTTAAGGCTCTAGGATTTTGAACCTAAATTTCAGAATAAACTGTCCACTTAGTTGTGGTTTGGGCTTAATGGTAAAACAACATCTAATTGTTTATCAAAACTTTTCCCTTTCTTATTTAGGCCTTTCCATATGCTTATTTTTGACAGACATGAGTCTATAAGCCTCATGTGTATGTATAGGTAGTTATTGTGTCAGAGCCATTAGCAGATCTTCAGTATTTGATGGAAATCTGAAATGTAGAACCCATTAATATGGACTAGGCAGAGTTTATTTTCATTACCAAAGCCTGAGCTGAATTTACAAGCCTGGCAGCCAGCTACCTAGGAGTTCACTCTTCTAAGAAAATTTTGAGTGGCCATTAAAGTGGGAAACAGTAAGTATGCAGGTTTAAAGTTTTGTTTCTCATACAGATGCACACACACAACCTACACATGCCTGTGAAGGTATAACTACCCATGACTAATAGACAATTGTACGTCCACTAGGTAACTTAAAAACATGTAGATCCACCAAAAAAAAATTGAATATTGTTATATTTAAAATAACATTTGTTTCATTGTTCTGGCTCTTCCCATCCCCTTCATAGATAATGAGTGATTTTTTCCTAAAATATTTGTGTACATTTGTCTCAGTGAACTATGACCAGGCCTGATAATGAGGACAACTGTATAAACCAACCGAAAACACTAGAAAAATTAGGTTTGTCAGAGATCAGTCTGCTGGGTATTAAATTTGAACAAGATTATACTTTGGCAACGCAAATGTTCTAATAACAGCCTTGGCACAGCCACAAACTCCCATCTTAATTTAACTTGTCAGGCTCATCATGAATTGAGCTTCATGCATTTTATTTTAATTTAGTGTATAGCATATAGAAAACAAGACCAATTCCACATGAGAAGCTAACAAAGGAATGGGGTAAAACAACAGCTAAATCACATCATCACTTGGATTGAGATTGCAGCCTGCACATTTCCCCACCCACTGCTTTCAAGGACAGGCAATAAAAAGGATCCAATTTATGACGACAAAAGAAGCCAGGTAGGATTCTGCTCAATTGCATTTGCTATGGTTAATATTTGAGCAACAGAAAAGAGAAATGAAAACCTATTAAAATATGGATGTCCTACAGACTTCTGTGTGACTTCTGTAAGCTATGTCCCTGGACCCTATAAAGACCATTTCAGGGGTTATATACCACTAAGTTTTATTCTCTACTCATTTTCTGATGGTAATGTCATGGAGACATGACACTAACCTCTAGGAATTATTTAACCACATAAAACAGTATTTATGTTTCCTAATTAGGGTTTGTGTATTATAGACATGGAAGCGTGACATCCACAATCCCCCATTATAGTCCGTGGAGAAAAATAAGCATTTCTAGCACACCATTTCATCTTGAGACAGGTGTGACCAAAACATGCTTTCCCATCAGCCTGCTGTTTAAAGTCTTCTTTCCTACAATACCTCTGAGAGGTATAGAAGTGCATTCAGCAGTAGGACACAAAGAAGCTGGAGGCAATGTTCACAAAGGTATTTAGACAACTGTTTCTAATTAGGTACCTAATTTCTTCCGAAATTCACAGACAGATTGTGTTTGCCTAAGGTTAAACTGTAAACCATAATCACGTTGTAATACCTGGCTTCAGCACTTTCCATGTGGTCACAAGAAATTTTTGTCAGAGCAGGGAAGTGGCGTGACTTTTGCAAGTTTATACCAACACTAAAGATACCAGGTCATCCATCCTCTACATTATCTCTATCTTTGTCTAGCTGGTGCTCCTTCCTTAATGTTTATTTGGTTAGTTCCTATGTCTCAATGGACTCACTTATGAGAAATTGCCTTATATATTTTCCTTGACAAAATCACCCCTCCTGCAAACAAGTTATTTGAGAAACAGTATAGATATCCCCAAAGAGGGTTAGCAGAGCCTCCTTCCAGCAGGCTGACAGGTTCTCATTTGTTTCCTAGTCTTTTCTTCCCTGGCATCATAATCATCCTTGCTGAATTCAGACACTCTAGAAGTACCAGCAGTCATCAACATGACGGGATGTCAGCATCACAACTAAAAACCCTGAAGCAGGAGGCATTCAGGTAATTTTCAAAGCAACCCAAACTCACAGATTTAAAAAAAAAAAAAAAAAAAAAAGCTTTTTCAGTTTTAACAGAGATGCAACTGATAAATGAACTGACCATTCCCAAACCTCATATCCTGTTAGCAGACTGTTATCTGCTCAGAGGAAAGAGCAGGGATATGAGGACAAACTCATACCATAGCCCTCAGCTCTCTCTGTGTTCCAAGACTGATACAAATGGTCCATCAGAAACGGCAGCTCTGGTTTAGAACCTGAGTAGATGCGATAGTGCAACAAAGAATTATCTCCATCTTCTGACTGGAGCCTGTTAGCTCCAAAATGTGATGTGATGCTAGTACAGCTACATGTCTCCCGAAACAGCTGGCTTGTGTCTAACTTGGCATGTGGTAAAACCCTCATGCATTTACCCACACCCACCAGTAAACACCTTTCCATGGGCTAGTCGTCCCTTTGTGTCAGTCCAACCAGCTGGTGCCCTCCAGATCTGCAGGAATGTGAGAGTTCAGCTCTGACAGGCCTGTTGCACTTCACAAAAGCTGAAGGGAAGAGAAGGTTCAGCCATGCTTCCTGCTGCTCACACTGGGATTTATGAAGCAGCCTGTGAGAGAGACAATCTATAAAACTGTCTCTCACTCTTCTACATCACCAAAGTAAAGATTTAGTTGCTCATAAAAAAATAAATACCAATAAATAGATAGAGGCTTCAGGCATGTCTACATGTCTACAACAAAGGTAAGAAATGTTTGATCTCAAAACATTTTGAAGCATAAACATTTATTTGGAGTCCAAGTGTTGCTTTAGTGACTGTCGATACATTTCTGATCCCAGATATTCAGAGAAAGACAATTCTTGTTTTTCTAAAAGGGTTATCAATTCTGTCACAAAATATCCCAAACAGCTGATTACCCTTTAAACCTGGATGGATGCTTTCCCTGTTCTATGAGAATAACTCTTTGAATATAGTTCTAATAGCATTATAAAAGCACACAGTGTTTTATAATTAACTGCTAATAGGTAGCTACATGATTTGAAAAGGTTTAATAGATTTAATTAAACTACTTAAACATTTACATTCCTCTAATCAAGAGTTAGGAAATGAGCATGCTACCTGTTTTTATGATTAACATAAAAAAAACTTTTATGAATATAAATAGCCTTTTGGTTGAAATGTATGTATTAATTAGAAGTGTAAAAAGTGAATGCTTGCACATCTTATTCCTTAGGAGATTAGTCTGGTTTCCTTAGCAGATGTTTACAATGAATGGAAAAGTTCCTGCCTGACAAGAGTTTTACAGAAATGTTGCTGACAGAGTTAATACCACAGATTTTTATCTTCATTTAACCTGCTGCTAGTGTCTTAAAGATGAAGGGATGAGTCATGGCTGTTTATTTCACTGCTTTCTGACAGGTCACTGCTTACTCTAGGCAAACAAATTATTTATTAACCACAAATGACAAATAGGCTGTTCACAATACTACTAGTTTGGGTTAAAATTCATGGAATAACACTAGTAAAATCACTGATTTTCATTTGCATTTCATCTGTCCATGGGAGAAGCAGCCGTGGTGCCACCTGGAACTAGAGACCTGAAAAAATAGGTGACACTCCACCAAAAAAAAGCACAAGTAACATAAGGAATAGGTGAGTTTGGAAGTATCACTGGCTGTTCTTTTGTGAAGATTTGTGTGTCTACAAAAGTAAGGGAAGTCCCCAATGAGGGTGGGAGAGAAAGGTATCAGACACCAGTGCACTGGTATCGTGGTCCTGAGAAAAGCTAACTGGGACCTGCTTCCTGACTTTGTGAGGTTACCAAAACACCTGCTCCTTTTTCTTGGAATCCTGCTGACTCCATAACAGAAACAATGCCATCAAAGTTACAAAAAAGCCCTCAGGATTTTCTTCTCCAGTGTGGCGCAGTCAACAGCATGATGCTGTGGGGCATGACTTTAGGCAGAACTCAAGATAAGTCTTTAAGTAGCCATTAACATGACCATTTCTATGCAACCTCTAACTCAAGAAGTCTCCACTTGCTGATTGCCTGAATATACCTTAGCCTCTATGTCTTATCCTATGTAAGGACCCACTACCAGCTAACTATCAAAAATAGGAAACTGAGAAAGATGGACTTTAGATTTATTCTGGAAGTTCATCAGTTTTATTTACTTACTCAGTTCAAAAAAAAAAAAAAAAAAAAAAAATCACAAGAATCTCTGCATTACATTGGAAGAGGCGCAGTTTGGAGTTGGGGTTAATGCCTTAAATTTCATATCACATGATGAAGTATTCCACAGTTTTTGAACAATAAAGTAATTACGAGGATAACAGTGACATGTAGACTTCCTTTTTGAGAGGAAAGTTATACAGATCAACTACAGTTTGGAGTGAGGATTGATTTTGACCTATTAAAAAATAAGGGGATATAGGTCTTAATTATTACTTGTCTTTACTTCCATTTTGTTAAATTCTTCTGAATCACAGCAAATATCAAAATGGGCTGTGAGATACACACACACAAAATTATATTTGTCAATATTGGGTTTATACAATGTACCGCAATAGCACCTAACAAGAGGGTTAAATTATACTAGGTGTTGTTATATAGATGTACAACAAAAAAAGATTCTCTGTTCCTAAACCTGGGGAGTTGATGCTTGGCCATGTACCACATCTTCAGTGACCAACTAAAGAAAAACTAGTTTCAGAATCTGGGCTATGACAGAGCAGGACTTGTGAAGAATTGATTGAAAAAAAAAAAAAAAAAAGGTAAATGCAAAGCTAAAAAATGACTGAACATTCAGAGACAATCATGATTCACTGCATTTGTCTTTAGGTAGAATGATTCAGTGTGTGTTGCCTTGGTAGGCTCTGATGGGCTTACCAGAGACTTACCGTTAGATAGGACAGAGAGATTTCAAAAGTGCATTTAAAAACATGTATGTCAAGTGAAGAGAAAAAAGTCTTTAAAAACAGAACATATAATAAAATATTTTATATGGATGAACTAAGACATGTTTATCCATCAGCTGCTTTGGAACTGTATAGTTTTATATTAATAAATGTATTTTGTACTTCAGCACTAAATATAAACCAGGCATCACACAAGCTGTTATGCAAGCATCTCCATTCAGCTTTGCTAGCAAATCTCAGCACTGACCCCACAACACCCCATGCCTCGGGCCTCTCTTACACAGAGAATGCCAATTGTACTGAACTGTGGGAGCACTTATACTGTGGAGAACAGAGGCTAAAACAAGACGCACCAAACTTATTTTCACTAGAGATCAAAGCCAAAATGTAAGTTCGACTCTCTGGACATCAAAGACAAGTGCAGAAGCCCACTGTGCCACTTCGACCTGAAATTATGTCCTTATGTACAGCAAGAAGTTTACAGCTTTTATCTCAAAACGCAATGCAAGAAATTCAGTTAGCTAAAAATAACAAATCAATGTAAATAATAATAATAATAGTAGTAGTAATCATCATCATCTCCACCATCATCTGGACACTATCAGCAAGATCGCTGCTACTTAAAAAATTGTTTCTATTCTCCCAAGATTTCATGTTTTCATAAATAATTGAGTAGAAAGACCTCATCCACAGACAATGAAATCAATATCATTTTCTTTCTAATAGACTTTGATGACACTCTGACTCAAGCATGTCATTGTTTTACTGTGTCTCATATACAGAGACCTCAGAGCTGGCTTCCAGTTAAACCTATTTTACTAAGTTGAAGACTATATGCCACTGCAGTTCTGTTTCCATACCCTCTGAAGTCATCAGAAAGGCCACCCACTGCTCCAGGCAAGTGGGGAAGCAGAAGATGGTTCCATCAGTGTGGGTAAGGTTTTCTCTTGTTCAATAGTCACATTTTCTTGCAACTTGGTACATGGATACCAGTGTGAAGACCACCTATGCCACCGAGGCAGTCGAGTGTTAGATCTGCAGTGTTTTGTTCAACAGTAATGAAACAGAGAAGAGATGGATTTAGACAACTGATTTCTTATGCTGGAGGAATGACTATAACATACATAAAAGCAGATGATGCACATGCACAAATTGGGCTTTTGCCTAATCAACAGCAAAGTGTTGATGCCACTCTGCTATGTGGCAGTAAGAGAAAAGACTGCAGACCATACACTTTTAGCTAGTTTGATGGCGTTAAACTTTTTTTTTTTTTTTTTCATTTATTTGGGACCACATGAAAAAATTTCTGTGGAGGTGTGTAGACTTAACTAGAGAATCATCCTATGATGACTCATTATTCCTAGTCATTTACAGCAAACCTCTCAGAAGTAATGAAACCTGTAGAACTCCAAGGACCTGAAGATGAAAGGTTAAGCAATTGATGGTTAATGCATTGATATAATATTTTTTTCAGTTCCAAATATAACCAGAGATCCCAGGAGTGGATATTGGATATAATAAATAGTAATTTATATCAGAATAGGTATGTCACATTGGACTATTTTCTGTTGACATAGTGCTATACCATGAATATGAGTTCTTGGTGAAGAAGTGTCTGAAATTTCTTGTGAATACTGTGGTCCCCCTCACCACTGATCCTCCAATAGGTAGTAAAGATAGGCTGTTGCTTACATGTAGACTGTGACTAGTAAAGTTATGAAAGGTATGCCTAGACTAGATGTCAATCACACAAGGGCTGCAGGCCCTTCAATATCCATACCAAGTATATGGTCAGAGCAAATTGCATCTTCTTTCAAATGAGCAACCTTCACTTCTTGCTGTGGAAGCAAAGGTGTACAGACAAGGTGTACAGACAAGGTGCACTCACGTAGGTCCTACAGGAGTGTGGTGTGTGGAATTGCTCCAAGACCCTGAGGCTTAGGTCTAGCAATATATGATTGTCTCTCCCATTTGCAAGGGCTTTTCACTTGTTAACTATCCAAGAAGGCTTTGTGAAACGTCAGCAAAGTAAAACTAATGTGTCTGTAGCACTTTAACAGCCCATAGTCCAAAGCCTGTACAAAACCTGAAATCTTTAATTCCAGAAAAACTACAAAACAGAAGACATGGTAAACACAAAAAATACATTTAGATTCTTTCTTTTGATCGCCATAAATCTGTGCTACAACATTACACCTTCTTTCTGACACTGTAAGCTGATGGTACAAGGAGTTACGTTATGGTTCACTTCCGCGCTTGTTGCCTTTTGTTCAACTGGATGGTTGGTATTGATTGCTCTATACCGACCACTCAACCCCTGTCTCTGCAACCAGGTTCAAACCAAGGTCACAAATCAATGCTGTTAGCTAAGCTTCCACTGAACAAGTGGATGCACAACACACTGTGATAAACAGTTGCTAATAAAAGATGTATCCCTAAATAAGCATAAAAAGTGAATTGTTCTTTGAGCCCCTAGGAGTCTAAGCTCCCAAGCTGTGAGCAAGGCACCTATGCAAGTAGCAAGCAATAAATCGGTGGTCACATTATGCCCACCTGCATTATATCTGGGCCCTGAATATATTTATATATTAAGAAAAATGTTTTGAGCATTTTACTGTATGAACGTATAAATATAGATGGAAACAGTATCTTTACGATACTCTACTAGAATTTCAGAGAGAAATTATTCAACCTCAGTTTTGGCATTAGTCTGCTTCTATTATTGTATTTTATTAAATTTTTATATTGTAATATTCTTCGAAAACTAAATATTTATAAGAAGGTGCCAGTGAATTAAGACTCCACACAGAATTTCATTAAAAATCTTTGTGTTTTTCCTGTCCTATAAAAATAAATAATATTTTCTTCAACTCTCCAAAACGTGGTCATTCTGAATAAGAGTACATTTCATCATCCATCCAAGTCACTCTTTAACAATACTCTTTGTCTCTCTGACATAAGGCTACATTCATTGCTTTATGAAAATTTCCACTCTTAAATGCTGTAAAACTGAAAACATGTTCTGAAAATACTTTGGTTGTAGGTTCCAAAGCACATCTTAAAGAATAATCAGACAATTTCAAAATAGCTGTTAACAACGGGGTTACAAATATTAAGCCTGAAGACAGGAGTTTTAGAAGGTAAGGGCATAACTTCAGTGCAAGCAGACCTGTGCAGTTTGAGCAGCCCTAGGCTCCAGGTTGGATCACAGACTACCTGGGCACTGACACCATCGGTCGTGTTCTCAGGACTACAGCTGGTATAGCCGCCCTGAATATGCAAGGCAAGATAGAAGGAGCAACTGTGTTTCCCGGGGAAAGGTGCAACCGGTCAGATTCCTGTTGACACTGGTTTTTGGGGTAGTGGTAAGGAGCAGAAACTGATCTTGTAAACAGTTATTCTATAGCATGGTGCTTCTTCTCATTGCAGTGGAAGGCAGTTCAAGGCAGTCACTACCAAGAATTATGTCTCAGAAATAGAGCACAAAAAAGCTTACATATGTAAAACCAAGTCTTGCATCTGCAGCTGACAGCAGGTAAGGCAGACTGAAGTTAGATAAATTGTAGCAAAGTCAACTGGATGTTCCAGTTAGTAATTTCCCATCAGAAAATAGTTTGGTGGCAGTAATACACAGTATAGACAAGAGTGCCAGAACCTCAGAAAGAATAAACACAGTGGCACAACAACAGATTAGCTATGGTCAGACCAGCTTTGCTGGTTTACAGCAACTCGAAATCCATGATGCTTTATGCCAAAAAAGCCCTGGAATAGTTCGTTTTTAACACAATTTTAAAGTGGGTGGAAAAATTCTTGGTGGTCGTAATGACTGCACCTTCAACAAATGAAAGCAAAAAGTTATTTTAATCTCTCATGTTAATCCCTCACTCAGTTTTGCTTTCTGTCTAAGTAATATTGTTTTAACACTTGTGCCAATGGAAGCCTTGCCAATATTTTCACAGAATGTTGATAGGTTTTGCCAATATTATATTAAGAAGGACATCTAAGAAATGCAAACATTTAGTAGACTTTTATGAAAAGTGATGTCTGTCCAGTATCTCATACCACTGGATAAAAAAGAAAACAAACTAAGAACTAGACCTCTGGAATACATTCATATTTCATATGACAAAGAGACTCACTCTTTGTCTTGGGAAATAATGGATATATATTATCGTTATTTGCTTTCATTTACCCAGATATACTCACATAATCTCACACTGTCCTTACCATGAAGCCCTAGCAGTCTATATCCTACAAGACAACAGCAAAGATACATGAACATACGGAAAAGAAGTAAAGGAAAAAAAAAAAAGGATAATGATACTGAGCTCACAAGTCTACCTGGGTCAGTAAATAAATCTACTGAGTTCACCACCTTTTTTCCCCTTCCTTTACTGCCTTGTAGCTTGCATAACTGTGTACTAATTTAGAACTGGTTGAGAATTAGTATGTTAACTGCATTTTCAGAGAAACAGAGACAGTTACACATAAATAGTTATAGTGTTCTCAGAAAGAGTGTTCTCAGAAATACACACAGAGGCAACGCAAATCAACAAAGAATCAAAATGTGGCATAATTCTGACACAGAGCAAATCCCAGAATTTCAGTTTCACCATTAAAAAAAAAAAAAAAAAAAAAAAAGGGGGGTAAGACAGGCTGAATGGCAATGCTTGGGAGATACAGATCCCTTGAAAACCCAAGGGTTCAGCCTCTGACGCAAGGCAGAAGGAATAGAAGGTGTTCATCCAACTCTTGTCCATGTTCTACCAACACCTCGCTCAGAAGAGATTACCTGGGTATAATGCCTGGGTAATTGATTTTTATGATTAAGCCAATTCTGATCTAAATTAATTTTGTCATATTGTTCATGCTTTGAAAAAAAATAATGGAAAAAGACAGGATTAAAATACGAAGTTTAAGTTTTAATGCTTCCCCCAAAATTTTCATTAGCGTTAACCACAACAAAGGATTATAAATGGGTAGGTTGATTCTAATATTTATAGCAAATGGCATAAAAATACTTGGTTGAAAAAAATGTAGCAATGAGTTGATGAGGAGAGACACTGGCAGAAAAGACATGAGTTTAGAGACTCAGATCACGGAAGAGGTAGTAAGTGTTGCAAGAAAGTGGTCTGCAATAGAAGACAGTCAGTTTGTGTTTTGTTACCAGAAGAAGGGGAATATAAGGGTGTAAAATGTATTATGGATCAAGTTCTGCATAACAGCACCATCTTAAATGGATGTAAATTGAATGTTTCAAGGTTTCAAAACTGTGACTGTTAAAACAGATATTTTTTCCACATGGATGAAAAGGAAAGATTTTTCCCAAAGATAGGACCTGAAGCTCTGGAAAGAGGTTTGAGGTTAACACAATCCCCATTTTACAAGCATCAGGCTCAGGCAGGACAGTTGGTGATATTGGGTAAAGATAACACAGAAAACCAAAGGGGGTGATTAAGAAGTGTTTCAGGTATTCTGAGCTTGCCCTGGTATTGAGTAGCACTGAGAAGACTGGACAAGAATTTGAATTTAACTTGGAGTGGAGGACTAAATCTGTGAGCCATTGGCATACAGATGATAGCTGGGAGTTGTGTTTGTAAAGGGGATCCACAGGAGGGGAAAACAGAAGTAAGATTAAGGGATGAGTCCCGTGAAACCTCAGAGAAACTTGTGAGGAAGGCATGCAGGCTCCCCAGGGAAACAGTAACAGCAAATGTTCTTTGCACACAGTGTTGCAACTTGTGTTTGCAACTCCACAATTTTGTTTAAAGAAATTCAGTGAAACATAACCAAATATAAATAAGCTGTTATATAGTGACAGGAAGGTGATTTCCAAAGATCTAAAGGATGGCTCTTAACAAATAAATTTGCTGCACTATTTGGATCAGGCCATGAATAACAAGGCAATCACTGCTGCCAAGCACTCATGATATTTAATATTATACAGGTTCTTTTCTCTCAGGCTCCCATTTCATATCATCTGGTGTCTCAATGTCACTTAAGTATGTTCTTACTTCCACCAAATTTAATGTAACATAATAACACTTTCAGCTAAATTTAGACAAGGACTGTACAATTCCCCTAAATAGGGCATGTTGTTGTAAGAACTTTACAATTTAAAATATACTGAATTTTTACTCAAGCCTGTTCAGGTAAACAGAGAATTATATGCTATGGTCAATAAATATCTATAAAATTCTATAATAGTTCCATAATTTATACTAGATTTTTTCCTTGTTTAATTCTAGGATACTTCCATAAGATTTTATTCTTCACATGGTGATATTTCCCCATCCATATTTACACATTTCTTCCAGCTATTTGCAAAACTTATTTTGCAAATGACAGATGATGCTGAGCATGGGAATGCTGAGTATGGTGTGACTCTTTTATTGAGCTCTCATAGTCAATTGAGCTAGAATGAAAAGTTCAGTTTGCACTGAGAAATAAAACACGTATAGCACATTCATATTCAGTATTGAATACTGTAATTATTTAACGTGTATTTAATGTACCAATAACTGTTAATATCTTTTAAACCACCAGATTTACAGTATCTCAGGCTGTAGGAACAGTTAGGATAGTCATTCTCAGGTTGCCCTCTACTGTTTGAGGTTAGAAAGACAAGGCATGTTTTACAGAGCTGTAAAAAGCAAAGTTTTGGGGTGAAGGGTGGTTCTGGGACTAGAACATGAAAACAAAGGCTTACACAGAGGATTCGTGTCTTTATAAAAAAATCCATTCATTTTAAAAGGTTACATCAGATCAATAGAATCTCTGAAGGGAAGCTAATGATGGAGCAAATGTAGAAAGTACAGGAATGCAATGATTTCTAAGAGATTGCAAAACTTACTTTTCCTGGAGAGTCACCAGCCAAAGGAACAAATCGTACAGTTGTAACACAATTTTCAAGTCAATGCCACAAATCTAATTCTTAGAAGTTTGAACACTCAGCTGAAATTCCTGCCTTGGAGGATTTGACCTGGGAATATAGCAAGAAAAACTGATTTCTTTTACATCTACTTTATAGATGTGCTATTATTTGGTATCATATATATCAATTTGCAAAACCCAGAGGCTGTGCTACCCAAATTGTTGAACTAAACTGAAACCAGGTGCGCCTTGAGCCTCAGCAAAGTTCAGTGCTAAAGTTCTTGAAGTGTGGCCCTGGAATGACAAACATTTCCAGAAATCAAGGGAAAGGATTACTGCACTGGGAAGAGGCCTTCCATCTTCAACAAATAAAATCACCTCTTTCCTATCAAAATTATTACATTTATCCCTTATATAGGTTTTTCTTTACTAGCCTCTCTTAAAGCAGCTGTAGCTTTACAGTAAATACCCAGACTCTAGAATGACTTTGAGAAAGCACGTGGGTAATAACAGCCCAAAAGGGCTTCACAGAGATTTTCTGCTTGGCTGATCAGTCAACCAATCTTTAACTTTGCAAACAAGGGCAGATCAAATTTATTTGGGGAAGAATGAAGGAGAGACACTGGATATGCTTGATTTAACTGGAGCAGAAGGGTGGGTAGGTTTGTTTGTTGGTTGGCAGTGGCTGCCAGGCATCGGGTAGACCCAATTGTTGGCCCAGTATAGTGTCTGCAGACCTTCAGAAAGTCCTACAGTGTCTTCCTTCTGGGAAGAAAAAGAATGTACCAAATACAGGAGGATTCTTGTTCAGTAATGATCACGGGAAAATGCAGTCCTCTTCGCTTTAAGTGCTTTATATGATTTGTTGATAATGTTGTTGATTTCTTTCCTTCATGGAAACATAAAATGGTCAAAGTTTTTCATTTAGAGAGAAGGTAACAAAAGAGGGTCAAGTGTTCACTGTCAGTGGAGGACTAGTGGGAAAAACCTGTGGACGATTTTGGGTGATTCAGATCTGCTGGGTAGGACCACTAAAGGAAATGGGCTTCTTTAAAGGAGTTTCATCATATTTGGGCTGTTACAAAAAAGAAAAAAAAAAATCAAATTATTGCCACATGGCATTACTATAGAATATGGTGGGGAGTGGGAGGAAGCTTGAATTTCTCTCTTGTGCATTTTCTTCATCAGACTCATTTAGGTTTCTTATGGCTCTATGTTTCTTGTATTTGTTCTACATGCCCTTTGGATATCTTTATTACTCCAAATTATAGCTACATCTTGTGACCTTAACTTGAGCTTAGCATAGTTTTTGTCTAGGTTTGTGTATATTTAGGGTAATTACCAATTAGCTTCAACATAACATTGAATTCGGGTAATAAATTCAAGAGAATGTATTGTATAGAGAGTTCCCATTGCCTTTAGGGAGAAGTATTTCTGCCTCTGAAAAAACACCCTGAACTGACCCAGATGTGCAAGAACAATACTCACTGACTACACAGAACAGGTTCTGGGGTCCTTTGATCTCAGCCTCCCCATTTCTTTTCTAAACATCTTCAAAGGGCTGCCTTTCTGAAAAGAGAAGTTCACACATCCTTATTTGCTGACAGACTGAACAAGAAGGGCATGTGGAAGCTCTTTTTATTTTATTGTTTGATTTATTTAAAAAGAAAACGTAAAAGAGCTGACATTTGTGACACGGATCCAGAACTCCTCAACATACAGCTCAGTTCCGTATCATTGAAAACTCAGGGGAGTAAATAACTACTGGCATACACAATGATTATTTAAGTGAGTCACAGTGCAAAAGTGAGAGGTTTTTTTCCATTTACACGCTAGACTAACACAATAAAATTCCAACATGGTTTAATCCTGTCCAAAGTGTCCCTGTCACTTACAAAAGAGATTAAACACAGACAGATCTTTGAATATAGAGTAGTTCTCATTCATTGGAAGTGGCAGTATCTCCTATTTTTATTGACTATTAGAAAATCTGAAGAAAAAGGTGTAAATAAGTGGTTTCTTTACTATTATTTATAGACCAACTGATTCAGACCTCTCAAATATTCTGAAAATAGTCTTTAAGTCTGTCAAATAGATAAGAAAACAGTCAATTTAGACAATTTCCCCAAAACCGACAGGATAGAAATCAGCAGCAAGACTAAAGTATGATGCAGGGCCTGACCCTTTACAACCACTCTATGTACTTCTTTATAACAGTCCAAAGTAGATGCACTCATATTTTCTATGGTATAAAGCAGTTCAGAGACTATTTCATGAATACTTAAAAGTGCATCTATTTCTGCCACACCAGAATCCTTGAAACGTTAGAGTCATTATTACAACTCATGCTCTGTATTTTCAATCATTTTACAAATGGGAAAATAGGGACTTCTCCATCTTCCAAGATGACGACAGAGGAAACCAGCTTCTAAATGTGCCTTAAAAATATTAAAAAACAAATGATAGCCATCTAACTATATTACCTTTCTGATTCTCAGGAAATACAACAAACCTCATGTCAATGGCAATTCTCAGAGATAAGTTTGTGGAAGTTCAAGCTTCATAGGCAAGTAAACCCCACTGATTTGTGAAGTTTCTAAATATTAGGACTTCTGAAACAGGGCTTATATACCTAAATGCAGACTAAAGTGCATGCCCTTATCATCTGTCCAACAGTTGTGAGACCACATCTGCAATAGTGTGTCTGGTTTGGGGCTCCTCACTGTAACAAAGATACTCACACACAGGAGCAAGTCCCATGAGGGCCACCAAGATAAGCAATAGGCCAGAGAAAATGACATGTGAGGAGAGACTGAGAAACTGTGTCTGTTCAGCCTTAAGAGAACATTAAGGGAAGACTTTAGTGATGTCTACATCTGATTAGAGGATAGATACAATGAAGACAGAGCCAGACTCTTGCAAATGCAGTCATAAGAATACAGGCAAGAGACCCAAGTTAGGAACATAGAAAAATCTGGTTAGATATAAAAAACTTGTTTTTCCGTTAAATGTTGGAATTGGTTGCCCAGTGGGTTTGTAGAATCTTCATTCTTGGAGATGTTCCAGATATAGCCCTGAGCAACCTGGTCTACGCTGACCTGCTTTGAGCAAAGGGTCATACTGGATGACATCTGGACATCCCTTCCCATGTAAATTGTTGTATGATCCTGTGATTCAGTGGTGATGTTATTCACCCACTTGCATCATCATCCTGTGGATTTGAATCCAAACTGACTGGAAAAATATATTGATTGTAAGACTCTCACGTTCTGGCAAGAGCTCTAACTGCTTTAGTATTACACAGAAGTCAGGAAACACAACCTTTACTGTCTGTTCTACAATAAGTTAAGCAGTACTATGTTCATTCAAAGACTGGATTTAAAATCTCTGGAGAAAGCTTCACATTCTGGCCCTAAATGGACAAAAATGCATGTCCATAGCTCTTATAGATATCTACACAAGTTCTACAAATCAGTGGTTCCTCAAAACTCAAGATTTCTCAGCCATCCTTTAGAACTCTTCAGTGCCTTGCATGAGGATGCATGTTGGTTCTGGAATTCATTTACCCCAATTTGCTTTCTTTGTCTAAGAGCTGCTATTATGGACAGTTCATCTTGTTTAATTACTAGCAAGCCTCCTGGCATGTCTTTTTCATGCCAAAGTTCACTCTCACAGACAACATCTGAGAAAAGTTTGGGGATAGCATAGGGTATAGGAGAAAGAACATTTAGTTATATGGACATAAATTGTGTCATGACACAATCCCTAACAGCCCGTTTTAATTACATGCACAGATACAGACAAAGATTCTAACCCTTAGGGCTCTTAGCTCCTTTCCTGGATATAGCTTGTAGTCATCCAAATTGCTTACTCATCTAAAAATGAGTAAAACATGATTTAATACCTTTTGAACTCTACCTAGATAAAGCCTAGAGAGTTTATCCATCCCTATCCTTTAATCTGGAAAGCAGGACTTAGAAGAAACTAGTCAAACTCTCTGAGAATATTATAGCAATGCAAGATGCCATGACAGTCCAGTTATACCATACAAACTTAAGAAAAGTCCCAGTGCAGTGCCCACTACAGACAGCAAAAAGACTCATCCTGACATTGCTAGACACTAGACTAAGTTCAAAAAAGTGAGAGAAGATACAAACTAATATATACAAGGAATTCAATAAATATAATTCATGAATAAAGAAAACAGTGATAATATTAGAGGCATGCTGCTAGCTAGGAAGCTTGTCAAAGGCACAGGAGTAGAAATTCCTCAAGAAAACTTTAGCTGAGAGCCAAAGAATGTGGATTTATTTCACTAATGATGACAAGTTCAAGGCATTTACACAAAAATAAGATGAGTGCTGAAAGATGAATTGACACAGGCTATGTACTTCATCTGAGGAGATATTGTTCTTACAGGAGGATAGAATCATTCAGAGCAAAAAGTTATTACAGACAGAACAATGACTGCTGTAATAAAACAATGTACAACGGGTCAGAGGCATAAAAAAAGCTGTTTCTTTCAGGGGGATACTTAAAGTCTTTTTCTGTTTCAGAGCTGATAATAAAATTGTCTATATTGAGAAACAGCTGAGAATCCCCAAGCACAGTAATGCTATGTATTTTATCAGTTCCTTTACTGTTAAAGTGTGGAATGCTACAGATAGATACAAGAAGATACCCGTGCACAGGTTGATTTTCAACTTGACTTAACACTCAGTAACATATCCCTCACTGTATATAGATGGTGATCATCTTTCTGTATTTACAAACTGTATTCATTAAGTTCACTAGGGAACTGAAGTGTTCCCAATTGAAAGCACAGAAAATTCCACAAACTCAAGATAAAAGTAAGCACTATTATGCACTAAATGTCCATTTATAAACTGCTGGATGACCTCAGCATTCCATCTGGTCCTCCAAACAAGGGCCTGCTATGGGACATTTGGACACAGAGACATGAAAAATTAATGTTATGAAGGGAGTATGAAAGAGTTCTACTTGTCAACAAAAGCTTTGGCTTCCATTTTCCAGATAAAAATGTAGCTATGTCTGGAAAAGTCCTTAATATTTAAACATACTTAAGTAGCTATAAGGAATTATATTTATTAAAGAACTCTGTAAATCAATAATACTAGGGAGTAAATTAACTTAATAAAGACAGGCAAGTTAAATTGGTTTAATGAAATAAGATCTTAAAAGGCAACTTTAGCACTATCATTTTTGTTATAAGAATGGTTTCTTTTGCTTTAGGTTCAGGTCACTCTTAGCTCTAAAATAAACTGATTTCTCATGGAGGCAGGCTTTAGTGCTACAAACTCCTAAGAAATTTCCAAATGTAGAAAACAAAAC
Source organism: Athene cunicularia (assembly GCF_003259725.1). Taxonomy (NCBI): domain Eukaryota; kingdom Metazoa; phylum Chordata; class Aves; order Strigiformes; family Strigidae; genus Athene; species Athene cunicularia. The sequence goes on from NW_020799095.1 coordinate 134,349,726, forward strand.
AAAACAAACAAAAAAAAAGAACAACCCAAAACAAACTACCCCACTACTTATGCATCTTCCAGTTTGCTGTAGTTTTCCTCTTATGCAGAACTTCTGCAGAGCATGACTTCTACCATTTTCATTCAACTGTCTCCCAGCAACATCTGTTTGCAGATAATCACTAAAGATTTTGATACTAAAATTTGCACTATGTATATTTATAGATATCTCAGTTAAAAAGGCAATCTAAACATAAGCAGAGATATTCAAACAGTACCTTTCTTTTGACATTTTTGAGTACTGGGCTACAAAAAAAAAAATAAAATTTGTCAGCTTGAAGAATATTCTAGTCCTTTGCTAATTAAACTAGGGATGGATCAAGGATGAAAGACTTGTAATATTATGCTCAGCAAGTCTGTGAAACCTTATATCATGTCAGATCTGTAATGCTACTTTTTAAAAAATATTTTTCATCTCATTCACATATTATGTAGGAATACAAAAAAAGACTTCACATATATATACACAGAGAAAAAATAATACAATATTGCACAATCTGTCTTCTCAATTAAGTACTTCTATTTACCTATATTACAGACCCTCTGGGAGCTAATCTAAATTGCATCTCTAAATGTTAAATTTAACCCCAGAGAAGGAGAGTCACAAACTCATCAGGACAAACAAATATACATAGGAGCATATACCTTAAAGGTGCTTTGTAGACAAGAAAGGCAAGCCTAATTTTAGATTTTTTTTTCCCCCTTTATAATAAAAGAAAGCCCATTTAGCTGAAATACCTGTAGAAACAGCCCACCTCATGAAAGTGTACCCCTGCAATTAGTAGCATGCAAATATGATACTTAAGGGAAATTTTCAAGATAAATAGGCTCAGGTGATGGGAATCTACTGAGAAGGCATAAGTAGGATGAAATCCTCACCTGGAAGATAGTCTTACTGGGACAGACTGGGGTTTTTTCCCCTCTTTCATTGCTTTTAGTTGAACAGAGTTGCCCATTCTGTTGTGTTGAGTGACAATAAAGTTATTTTTAAATTTCAGATTAGTATCGTAAGAAGTACATGGAAAACAAACACCAGAAAATCATATACATTAAACATACCTGGAAAAAATGCCAGCTCAAAAGTATTCAGTAAGTACATAGTTACTGAGACACAAAAAATTATGAAATTAATAAAAGTTATAGCCTTAAATCTCATGTACTCTACTATCTTAAAATGAAAACAAAAAACAAAAAACAAAAAAAAAAAAACACAAAAAAAAACCAAAAAAAAAAACAAAAAAAACCCCACACCTTCTTTTTATTTACAATGAAGGCTGGGGCTCTTAAATCGTTCTATGCTGAACAAAGGGAAGCTGAATGTTTTTTAAAGTGACTTTTTTTTTAATTGCAAGAAAAGAAACAAAATCTAGGCATTTAACAAAATTATAGGAGACACAGACATGCATTATTTATGCTTACTCAGGAATAAACCAGTAAAATACAACATTAGCTGTTTTGTTTGCAAGAGCAAACATTTAGTGCAATGAGATAGTTTTGAAGAATATGTAGATTTGATTACCTTGAAACTACTAATGTGCTTTGGAACCAGGTTTTCAATTATTGTTTGGTCATGTGAAATGGAAGCAGAAACAAATGTCAGCTATCAATAGCAAAATTCAGTGCCCATCTCTGCTTCCCATCTTGTAAAAGAGGGCTCTTTCATGCTTTTGAATTTCATGCTGGATATTGGATGGACCTTCTCTTCTCAGACTACTTTATGCTTCCTATGGAGCAAAGGAAAGCAGGAACCTATAATAGGACGAAGAATCTTCTGAAGAATCAGGTAAAACTATGAAAATTTTTCCCAGAGAAAACTGTGCAACAACTGATAGGCAAATTACTTCCAGGAGTGCTGCTAAATTCACTGCTAATATTTTCTTTGAAATTATCCATAATCATAGAATAACTCATTCTCTCTTCTATGCCTCTGTATCAATGATTAAAAGAAGAAAATAAAAAAAAAAACTAGAGTGCCAAGCTATCAAAAAAAAAGGAAGAAAGTTAATGTTGAATTTTTTTTCACATAATCCTCAGATATTACAGTGATAAGTCACTATTACAACAAAGTATTCTCTCAGATTTATTTTTATACTTTGTGCTTCTTTAAATAAATTCTTACCTATGTTCCAATTCTGGAGCTATACACACCTCAACTTTAAAAATATTGTGTCTAGATAGTAAAATAATATGAATAAATAACTTTGGTGCAGTGACAGAAACATCAGCAATATACACGATCACTCAATTAACTTCTTAAGATGCTATTTGTAAAGCATGTTTAAATCTTTGGAGGAACTATTGGAGAAATGCAAAGTATTATTATTAGAAGATGTTGCAACAGATGTCCCCCAACAATTTGCCACAAAACCAAAAACTTAAATTATTTTATAAAGTTCCTTTGGTGTTTGAAGTCTTTGAAGTATAGAATAACATTTTCTAAGAGCTGTGATTTATAGGCATACTGTTTTATTTGGATTTTTTTTTTTTAAATCATAGGGGGAGGGTTTCTATACTTGTAATGTGACAGCTTAACTCCTCTCATGACAGAACAAACTGAAAAAAAAATCCATAAACAAAGGAAACTCCCTTAGGACTTGTAATTCACAAAGTAGACATTGGCACAGTGCATATCAGAAAAAAAAACCAAACCACGCTGTAGGCAATTTCACACTTGCTATCTGTTGCAAAGCCTGGTGACTGGAATTTTATGACATCATTGGAAGTAAGGCTCTTACATCTCTTACACCTACTTTACACTAATCTTACACTAAACAGTGCAATATGATTACTCTAGATACCTCTATCTGAACTTGATACATCTGCATTACACAAAGAATTGTCCTAGAAATCGTCAGCAGGTCCTGCATTAGCCCAGGGGTATTTCCTGGACAATCAACTGAAATTTTCAGTGGTTTAGTAAGTGTGGGGAGCCAGTCTCCTCCGGACACTTCCGAGTCCAGAAGCAGTAGGACAAGTTTTCTGAAATACACACAGGTATCTCTGTACCATGCTGCACCATTCACTCTGGGCATGGTTATAGCTCCTGAAACAAATTCATTCTCAGTCATTCCCCTGTTGGTGAACCCTAACGTGCAATAGCAGTTAGGACTAGAACTAGGCAAGTTTTTAACAGCATAGAGTCCCTGATGCCAACAAGAACAATCATTTCTCTCACACAGGAAGTAAAGGAAAAATTCTTCAAAAAGTTAATTTATTCTTAAATTTTTTAATAAATGTTTTGATTTTTTTTTTTTAATTCAAAAGGGCTTTAACTATTAAAAACCACAGTGAGGCTTTTTTTCAAAAATGCTGACCAATTCTTAGAATTAAAGTCCTATGTTAACTTAGGGTTGGGTTTATTGTTTCTTGAAATGGTCATATTTTGTCCCCAAATATGACATTTTTCACAGAGCTCTAGTTAACAAGGTCTGAGTTGAACAGATGTGGTCAATTATATATACATCATTTACCCAAATTAGTAAAATTTAAAGACTTTTCCATCCAAAGTTCCCTTAATTTGTAAAAGAGAAAAATACAGATGACTGAGCAAATATCTGTTTTCATCAGTAACGTAAAACAGCTTGGCCATATCTTTAAAGAATTAGTTGAGCATTTTCTTAACCTTTTTAACCATTCTATACAGTATTTTTCCTAAAATGCCTGAAGATCATACTGTTTCTTGTATAGAACTGGTCCAAGTATTGCTCCTGGAATTGTGGGGCAGCAATTTGTGCTGCAAAATTACCAGAGTATTTTGCATTTGCATTCTTTTTGTCAAGCAGACGTCCTGGGGCCTGAAAAGTGATGATAAATCAAAACCTTGGTCTGCTGCTCTGTAAACGGATGGAAGAGCACAAAACATTTAATGACTTACTGGTAAGTCAGTTGAGGTCACAATATTAATACCTGTCAATAGCTAGTTAAATAAATAGGAATACAGAAAAGCCTGAAGATCTATATTTGCAGAAAAGTTCACATAGCTGTAGAAACCTAATCTTATTTAGGCAGGCACCTACAAAACCAACTAATTATTCAACAGTTGGGAGGTTGTGAGAGGGAAAAAATCTGTAAGTGCATTTCATGTTCATGAAACTGTTCTGAGTTCAGAATACACTAACCTGGAAAAAATGTCTAGAAACCCAAATGGCTGGCTGCATTCATGTGCGTCTGAAAGTCCATTGACATTATGGAGGAATATTAGAAGACCAGAATGTACTTAGATGCTATACTGTTCCATAATGTTACAGTGTAAGTTTTGGGGGTGCACTAATACAGGTTTTAGAAGAGTTGACTTAACTCTTTCAAGATCTGTAGAGTACATTAAACAAAACTGTACACAGAAGGATCCCAAGGCAACTGCTGAAAGCCTTAACCTTGGAAAATGAAACACTGAAATGTTTTTGGTGATTTTATGAGTCATCATAAAATTGTTGTTGTGTTTTACTTCTTTATTTCCGGCTTGGGGTTTCTTTTAATGTATATGTAAAAATGTACATGGATGAAAAGCACCACTAACAGAGATCCCCCACATCAGTCTAAAATTTATTTTAAACGGTATTCCTTCTCTTTTGGGGGCTAGCTACCCTCTAAAATTAATTTTTCTAACAGCTCTGAATGCGTTTTAAAGGAGTCAAGTATATTTGCATGTTCCAGTTTGATCTCTACATCTGAGATCTCTTTAATTAGTCATTTTCTCATTAGAACATGTTCGTACAACTTTGCATTAAAGCGAATGCATATGTTTGCTTCATGAGGGAATAAGAAGAGTCTAGGGATATTGTAGTTAAATGTATGGGCTGGTTAGTTGGGATTTAACAATTCTTGCTATTCATGGCTGTCAGTGTTGCATATAAGTGTTATATTCCCCATTGTCTCCCAACTCTTTCTACTTTTTGTAAGATTAATACTACTTAAAGAATTAAGTCAGACATGCAGCTGGTAATCAATGATCTATGATTAAAACAGTTTTAAAATGTGTTGGATATTCTAATTCTTCATTTACATAACAATTTGTCTTCATATTTTCCCTACAGAGTTTAACACTGTAATCTAAGAAAGAAGGGAGTTTCATATCCTCATTAAAATTTTCAATTCAATTTAATAGTAAATCTGAACCTGGAACATTTTGTCCAATTATTAGCTAGTGCATGGGGAACAAGGAAACTGCCCAAACAAATCTCAAAGAATTTTTGCTTTTTCCTACCCCTGAACATCAGCATGATATGCTACTAGTCTATTTCTGAAGACCCAACAAGAAAAGGAAAGACAGAGGGAGCTGCATGTGAAGGAGAGACCAGTGCGTAAGAGACTTGAACATGTTTTCTAGCAATATCAGTTAGAGAATAAAAGGGAAACAACAGACATTTCAGCCAGCCTTCATCTGCAGGCTTCCTCCTCCAAATTGTTAGACTTCTTGCGGGATGGATGGATGGATGGATGGATAGGATAGATAGATAGATAGATAGATAGATAGATAGATAGATAGATAGATAGATAGATAGATTTTTTGATAGACATCTATAACATAAATATAAAAAGGGTAGCTAAGCTCTAACTTCATGGTAAACCAGGATGAGAAATGACAGAAGCTTGATTTAACTTACTCTGTTGTCTGATCTGAAATTCTGACAATGAGTTTGAATTGTAGGATAAGAAGTTTTGGAACAACATACTCTCCCAGTGCCCCATATTATGCTCTAGAAGAACAATGGTTTCGTTTTTTAAAAAATTAATGTTTACCCATGTAATGGGAAAGATCATTGCATGTTTTACATCACATTCCTGTTTTAAATGCTATATCTGCCAACAATTTCAGAGTCTGAAAAACAGTTTGAAAAATATGACTTTTCTCATTTGGGTGTTAAGTCATTTACTGAACTCAGGAAAGAAACCCCTTGTAGCAAAATTATTACATATTTTTATATTTTCTCCTAAAACTAGCAAGAAGAAATATGAGAAAAAAAAATGTGTAACTGTTCCTTTAACCACTGTGAAAAAATTTCAAATGCTTTTCATTTAGCATGTGACATTTCCAGCTTTTTCCACTGTTAAACAAATTACCTAAAGAAAAAAGATTTCCTATGAGTAACATCTCATTAAATTGAGATGTCCTTGAGAAGTTCTGCTGACTTTTATAAATGAGCAAACAAAGAAAGAAAAAAGAATAAGCAAATTACCAGAGCCAAATGCAATCCCAAGCTGGAAGAGCCAGAGCCCAGCAGACCAGCAAGAGATTTCAGCTCTGCAAGTCAACACATCAACAAGGACTGACAAAACCCCTCATGTGGAGCAGTCAGAGTGCACCGTTGGAAATGGGTCTTACATCACTTGTGCGAGAGCCATATTAAGTCAACACGGTGACTGGAACATAGAAATGTCACTTTATTCCTTTGCTCATTTGGTCTCTGCTCTAATATCACTGATCCCCCAATTATAAGTACAATATTGTTTATATAGAATTAGCTTTTCTAAGAAGTGTTCTGATGTGAGTAGCACTTTATACCATGAAGAGCTGTTGAAGAGTACATTTTGTGTTCTCTTCAGTTACTCCTATAAACACAAAAATTGGAGTCAGCTGTCAATTTACTTGAAATTTAAAGGATGAATATCACTTTAATGTTACAATTGAAACAAGATTACTTTTTAAAGAAAGAGGGGCAGCAAGTTATGCCTTGAAGAGTTTGTAGAAGATTTATTGCAAATGCATAAACCAAAATCATTTAATGCAACCACAGCTAATATGCAGTATATATTGTTTCATTTTTCATGCAGCTAATTCTGGCTGATACTAATTATCCCAGACCAGCACATGTATTTAAGTATCGCTTTGTCTCTAAAGCTTATATGAAATCCAGTAATATAACACAACCTAAACCAATTTAAATATACTTCATTATTATTGGGAATAATAAACTTTTCTTCAACTTGTGTTTAAAATACAATTCTATTATTCTTACCGATTATTCTGACATTTTCTTTCTTGTCTTGATTTTTCCCTCAAGAAAAGCCCAGCTTAGTAATATTTTGTCACATCACAGTAGAATGCAAAGCTCATTGAACTAAATTAAAACAAAATTAGACAAAACCAACACAGTTTGTTTCAGTTTCCTTTGGCTAGGATGCTGCCTCTGCATGTAGTTACATCATTGAATAAATATTTGCCAGTAAAATCTGGTAATAATAGCAGAATACACACCAATACTAGCTGCATGCTAGCAATGAGGTAATCTTTTCAAAACACTTGTCTTCATGTTGTCAACGTGGCCATGTCTGCATCAGTGTCTTCTTTATTTGGCTTTGTAAAAGCTCTCTAGCCAGCTAAACTCAAAAGTGTTCACATGTACCTACTGCAGTGACCCCAAACCATTCTACTCTCACCATGTAACTCGTCTTTCTCCTGGTACCTTCCAGCAGTGTATTGTTTTGTTCTCAGCAGATGTGGCACTTTGTCTAAATAGCAGTGTGACAGCATACAGCTGCCGTAGAAGAGCTCTGGTGAAGTCAGGCAGTGGGGCTGCTGCCTGATGCAGAAAAAGAGCTTCCCCTGCCCTGTGGAACCTTACCCCCCACTGCTAAGGGGTATGCAGTGCTCCCTGGAGGTAGTCTCTTCAGGGTTTCTGGGATATTTCAGAGAACTATCTGCACAATAGAGATGAAATAAACACAATAATGATCTAAAAACCTCTCAGTGATTTTTATGATCAGTTTGCAGGAAAGAGTCAGTTCACTCCCCAAATTGTAGGAGCATGCTATATTCCAGTGAGTATCAGGAACTGGGGATCTTTGTTTCCTTTCTCTGGTGACCTAGGACAAACTTTTGACCTTAGTACAAAGAGTCTGCAGGACACCTGTCTCCTTTCCTCCTCTGCCTTCACCAGTGACAGAATCAGGTTGCATTTCCCATTGCTACCCTATGAAGTTTGTCCCAACAGCATTAGGAGGACAGAGAACCTGTCTGACTTCTAACGCATGTCTCCCTGCAGGTTCTGTGCTCTGAGACTCTCACCTGCCAGAAGCTAATGAAAAACTTATCTAAAAAAAAAAAAAAAATTAAAAAAACCCTTCAGAGTCCAACCTGTCTCTCGTTTGTCCCAGCTACCCTTCCAGCAGAGCTAGGAAGCATTTCCCTTGTCAATCTGTAATAATAATAAAAAGGGGAAGGAATAGTCATGGCTGTATTTTCTAATGGGGAGATGGTTTAAAGGTTCTGTTGTGACTTAGTCCAGTTCCTTGAGGTGATGAAGCTGGTCAGCATATGTACAAGACATCTATTTGCTTGGTGTGAGCCATGGACCAAAATGTGCAGGATATACACCTTCTGTCTTTCAAAATGTTTCTTCCTGTGCTGAAAAGAGGGATTAGCAGTGTCCTTTGATTTTACATTTTGGTGTCATTCATCAGCCAATTGTTTCTCTCTGGAAACATCACATTCCATTAACCATGTGGCTGTAAGAATTTCCAAATTTGACCAGTGTCCCCTTACCCAGGTCATAGCTAAGCTTCTCTCTGAGTAGACAGTGTATTTAGAACATCTGTTTTGTCCTGACCTCTAAGAAATCTTGATTTTGATCCTGAATCTTAACATTTAAGTGTGCCCTCCTTCTCTTGATGACTGCTTGGGCCTTTCACTTGTTTAGAAACAGGTTGTCTCCCTCTTCTCTCATAGTTACTGGCCTCCTGCTCTCCAACACTTTGGCTCTTCCACACACTGAAGCAAATTTCCATAGCTCTGGAAAATGTCTTGTTTTTCTATGACATTGTCTCCTTGTCCAGCTGCTATGAGACTCCCAATCTCCCTGTGTTCTGGTTTTTGATTATTTCTGTTTCTGGCATTGGATGGGAGGAATGACATTCTCTCCTCAGCTTTGTATAAGATTTTAAATGGGAAAATATGAAAGAAGCATCCTTAAACAAAGGTTTGTTCATTGTCTGGAGCCAGACTTTTTTCCCTGTTGATTTTCTTATGTCCTTGACATTGAGAAAGAAAGAGGAAAGAAAGGGATTTTTTTACCTTTCCTCTGTCTCTTTTCTACTTCCTTAAGTACGTTTATACATGCCTGTCTAAGTAAGAGGGAAACAAACCTGATCAGTGTGAAATAAAATTTACTCTTCCTTGTTATCTACTGGTGCATCATTGCCTTAAGCAGGTGGTTGTAGTAGATGATCTCCAGAGACCCCTTCCAACCTCAACTATTTCATGGTTCTGTGATTCTGTTTCCAGATATACCTCCCTTCTTTTGCAAATGAAAAGCTTATATCTTTCAGTCCATTTTCTTCCTCGGAATTCACTGGAAATTTAAAAGATTTCTAATACTCACATAATACTAAAAATGCATGGCCAGCTGAGAGTAACAAGTGAGAAACAAGGTACAAGTACAAAGTAAACACTCTCACCAGCACTTCTAACCGGGATATTACACTTTTTAAAATAAAACATATATATCTTGCAAGTGCCAAGTCCTAGATACCATGGAAGCAGTATAAACAATATTTCTTTGTAAACACATGATGGTAACTTGTGTTAAAGCCACATAGCTGAACTGAAAGCAGTTAAAGAAAATAAACTATTCTATACTTAATTTATAATTCATTTTTGTAGATGTGCTGGGTTTAGCTGTAGGGTTTTTTTTCCCCAGTGTAGGTCAGACAAAAAAAAAAATTAACTGCAGTACTTTGAGGCATGACAAAAACACTCCCTCTATCTCTTGATAATGAAATGTCTCATCATGGGCCTACCTGTAATTATGGATTAGATCAGCAAGATTTTCAAAGAAAGTTTATATTTTTCTTTAGACTAATCTGGTCCACAAAAAAATTATTTTCCCTTCAAAATCCTGATACTCATGTCTTTAAACTATTGCACCCACAATATCTGTGCATGGAAAATCACAGGACAGAAAGTGATCTCAGTTTTTTTTTAAGCCTTGAGTGTGTAGGACAGGTGACATCCAAAGAAGATGTGAGCATACTATATAAGATGAATCTTATCATCCCAGCTCTTATTTGGCTACAATATTAAGTGGAAGAAAAGTCAAAATCAGAACTGAGACTGGATGTCCCCCCTGAATCTAATCTGAACTGAGATTAAAAAATATCACATTAAGTATTGTAGTCCTTAACAGTAAACCAGCTTACTTTCCAAACAACATTCAGCTTTGTACAGCCTTTCAGACGAGAGGAGAGGAGAGGAGAGGAGAGGAGAGGAGAGGAGAGGA
>NW_020799095.1:134360027-134477859 GCF_003259725.1 Athene cunicularia
GAGAAGAGAAGAGAAGAGAAGAGAAGAGAAGAGAAGAGAAGAGAAGAGAAGAGAAGAGAAGAGAAGAGAAGAGAAGAGAAGAGAAGAGAAGAGAAGAGAAGAGAAGAGAAGAGAAGAGAAGAGAAGAGAAGAGAAGAGAAGAGAAGAGAAGAGAAGAGAAGAGAAGAGAAGAGAAGAGAAGAGAAGAGAAGAGAAGAGAAGAGAAGAGAAGAGAAGAGAAGAGAAGAGAAGAGAAGAGAAGAGAAGAGAAGAGAAGAGAAGAGAAGAGAAGAGAAGAGAAGAGAAGAGAAGAGAAGAGAAGAGAAGAGAAGAGAAGAGAAGAGAAGAGAAGAGAAGAGAAGAGAAGAGAAGAGAAGAGAAGAGAAGAGAAGAGAAGAGAAGAGAAGAGAAGAGAAGAGAAGAGAAGAGAAGAGAAGAGAAGAGAAGAGAAGAGAAGAGAAGAGAAGAGAAGAGAAGAGAAGAGAAGAGAAGAGAAGAGAAGAGAAGAGAAGAGAAGAGAAGAGAAGAGAAGAGAAGAGAAGAGAAGAGAAGAGAAGAGAAGAGAAGAGAAGAGAAGAGAAGAGAAGAGAAGAGAAGAGAAGAGAAGAGAAGAGAAGAGAAGAGAAGAGAAGAGAAGAGAAGAGAAGAGAAGAGAAGAGAAGAGAAGAGAAGAGAAGAGAAGAGAAGAGAAGAGAAGAGAAGAGAAGAGAAGAGAAGAGAAGAGAAGAGAAGAGAAGAGAAGAGAAGAGAAGAGAAGAGAAGAGAAGAGAAGAGAAGAGAAGAGAAGAGAAGAGAAGAGAAGAGAAGAGAAGAGAAGAGAAGAGAAGAGAAGAGAAGAGAAGAGAAGAGAAGAGAAGAGAAGAGAAGAGAAGAGAAGAGAAGAGAAGAGAAGAGAAGAGAAGAGAAGAGAAGAGAAGAGAAGAGAAGAGAAGAGAAGAGAAGAGAAGAGAAGAGAAGAGAAGAGAAGAGAAGAGAAGAGAAGAGAAGAGAAGAGAAGAGAAGAGAAGAGAAGAGAAGAGAAGAGAAGAGAAGAGAAGAGAAGAGAAGAGAAGAGAAGAGAAGAGAGAGAAGAGATTTCAGATGAAAGGGACCTACAATGATCATCTAGTCCAACTGCCTAAGATTTTTGAAACATAAATCTATGTACTGTTTTGATAATCTTTTTGATTAAAAGAATACACATCAGGGAAAATTTTGTGTCACAGTCTCCTCGAAATAGGTATTATCAGTGTAGGATATATAGGAAAAAAAAAAACCTCCCATAGAGAGGTAGAAATAAAAAAAAAAAAAATATTTCAACTGTCCCATATTGGCCAATGAAAATTTCCTGGTGCTTTCTGCAGGGCTCTAAAAAAAATAACATCACACAGACTATAGAAAAATATCCTCATGTGAAATACTGCCTCATTTTGGGATTGCATTTTGTCTTTAGAAAGCATCATGTATACATGTGGTGCTTAGGGACGTGGTTCAGTGGTGGACTTGGCAGTGTGAGGTTAATGGTTGGACTCGATGATCTTGAAGGTCTTTTCCAACCCAAATGTTTCTATGACTCATGTTTTCTTATACCTGTCTATTGTCAGCTATTTATCATCACAGTTTTATAGAATTGTTTACATGCACATTTTTATATTGTTCAGCTAAGAAAGGAAATATCATTTAGAAACAGTGTTCAACATCTAACGAATTAAGTCTTGATTAATATAGGTGAAGTACAAAGATACACTTGTAAATGTGGATCGTGAGGAACCTGCAGCGGAGGTTTTGTTTGTTTGTTTGATGTTTCCGCTGTGCTGCTAAATTTGGAAATCAACAGTTTAGAAATATGGAAGCCACAGTTTATGGAAGATACTTTTTTTCTTCTTCTGATGTATTTCCCATTTCATGAAGAATGATGTAGCTTCACATGTTGCCTTAAGTTGCTGTAAAGTGTCCTCCTTCCCACGCTGCGGAAATGCTGCCGTGCGAATTGCAGCACCGTTTCTTCCGCTGCCTGAGAAGATGGAGATGGGAGAGAAGTTGAATAGCCGCGACCTTTTGGCAGCTCCCGTCTGATGCAGACATCGGGGTCGGCAGGGATGGAAAGGCCGCCGTAAATCTGCGATATCCTGGGAACGCGGGGGCAGCGGGGTCGAGCGGCCGGTGCCGGGGCGGGGCGCCCCTCCTCCGCGGCCTCGGGGCGGCACTGGCGCTGCAGAGAGCGCCCGGGGTTTGCGGCTGGTTTATTCCTACCCTGCAGGGCCATTTCCCGTCAGAAACCGATCCTGGTTTCAACTCTACATGCTGCTTAGAACTATCCCTAGAAAACTGAAGGGAAACAAAAGAGCTGCGCAGTGACTGTGCGAGCATCTCACGCTCGGCTCTGGCCAGAAGGGAAGAGCCAAGAGAACGGCTTCCCATCGTAACTCAGCATTTAGAATTCTGCGTGAGAATATTAAAATAAACATACTCTCACACACACACATATTACTCTTCTGATTTTGTTAGGAGATAAACCTGAAGGGTCAGGCTCCTTTTTATTAAAAATGCTCTTACTCTAATCCGCAGGAAAATATGTATAACACACGAATATGCATTTTGGTTTCTTGGACAATTTCTTTGTTAAAATTCCTTAGAAAAGATTTCTTGGATATGTTTTGTCTTTTTCCTTTTTTTCTTTTTTTTTTTTTTTTTTTATAAAAATACTATTCATGCAATAAACCAAAACCTCCTGTGATTTCTTTGAGAACTTTTCTAGTTTTAGTGAATCTGGCTTTTCCTTCGTAGTTCTGCATCAGAGTGGTTTTGGAACTGAGACACTGTTTTGTTGCTAAAAGCTATGACAGCAATATCCCCCATCTCTATTCAAGTCACACACCATTTTTTTTTCATCTAAATAGTATCTGATTAGCCAGGTAATGTTTAATACTAGGGAAGTAGAAACTGTCCTTTTTTTTTGTGCATAAACTGAATCTGAATCAGTAAAATAGCTAAAGTCTAAATCCCCTTGTCATATGTAGCTGCTGTTTTATAGTATCTTTTATAATGTGAAGAACAAGGGAAAAATGTTTCTTTATTATCATTATTACTTGCATATGAAGGGCCTTTTCTGATCTCAATTTAGGCAGAATGAAGTACTTAAAATTCTTTATTAATAGCCAGATTTTCATAAAAATTATCAAACAACCTTACTGCCTCCAGAGGATGTCTTTTACCCACAAATCCTCATTTGATTACTTTCAAAGGAAGCAGTGGTCAATTTTGATCAAGTGTCTTATTTTCAAAAAGTGTTTATTTTGGGTTTTGTTCCTTTGACATCTTTTGAAGATTTGTGTGATGTGGGTTCTTTGTGTAATCTAATCTGTTAATCGTCTTCTGATGCAAAACTCTTAACTGTTAGCAAGAAGTCATATATGAGCATAGTAGCTGTTAGATAATAATGTTCTATTATATCCTGATGAACAGTGACAGACTGTTTATAGATTACAGATGGGATGAAGATGATGAAGTCATTGACTCCTCTTGACTAAGCCTGAAAGACTAGTAGTAGTCTTCCTCCACAGTAGTGATAGTCCTGATTTATTCCTGTGGAAGAGCAAATCAGTGCAGTGGGACTGAGGGACAGTTGATCCAGAAAAGTGTATGATGAAAGGGTATTTAGTAAAACAAGGCAGTTAACTGGTAATGAACAGGACAGGACTATATCTAATAACATGGTATTTCAAGAGCAACTCAGAGCTGGCATTTGAGTCTAGTCTACATGGCATGAACACAAGTGACAGACCTGAACTTGATGATATTCCAGGAAAAGAAAGGCTGGTAAGCTTTGTCCCTCAGCAACCACCCACGAGTGAATGACTCACAGTGTGCAGAAGACACTTTATCACTGTATCTTTCATCTATGCTTGAAAAAAATCATGCAGCAGATAAGAGGAAGGGCTCTGTCCAGAATGTTCCTCACTAGGATGTCAAAGAAACCAAGGTACCTCATCATATATGATAACATATACAGTGTCGTAGATCCTGATTATCTTCACAGTTGAGTGTTGGCCAGGATATCGTCCAGCATTATTTTGTTCCCTTGACCAATGTACAATATTGGCAAAATCTAAGCTTACTGTTATGATAACTATAAATACTGGAATGGAACAGTTCCTACGCTGTAATACCCAGTTTATGAAGCTTTCCACTGGAAATTTAAGCAAGGCAGTGGAACATTTTCTCCTTTTGTGCAAAGGCCAGAAAACCAATAGAGATATTAATGGGTATGAAAATATCTTATTAAAAGATAATATGGTTCTAATTAAGAGCCTTGCATGACAGATGGGTACAGCAGTATTTTTTATAGGGTCTGAGACCAAGGAAGAAGAAATTCCAGGCAATCAAAAAAAAAAAAAAAAAAAAAAAAAAAGATGCTTAAGCATAAAGGAACATACTGTATGGAAATCTGCTTGTTCAAACTGAGGAATAATAGTAAAATATTAAACTTCTCAAACAACTCTTTCAGCAATGGAATACTGTTGTATTAATACAAAAGCAGCAAACAACATATTACTCTTGAAACAAAAGAGTGATAATTAAACAAATATATGGTAAAAATTAAGATCAGAGGAACTGAGGCACAGTCTGACAGAGGGGTGTTCAGAAGATCCTAGAGGTGATGTGCTCAAAGCAGTTGTTCATCTCTCTGAAGGCAATAGAGGAGAATGTTGTGTCAAGGACTGTTATCAAAAATTAATCATTTGCCACATTTCTTGAAGGCAATATTTGACATTTGTAACAGAAGGGGCTCCAGCACAGCTCTTTGCTGCTGCACCATCCTGATCATGCCCCTCTCCAGTCACATGCTCCAGCAAAGTCCCTGGACAGTCTGTGGCCTTCTGCAGTGATGGAGCTGAATCCTCTGTTCCCTTTTCAGTCTTCTTTGAAGACTTGACAGACTTGCTCTGGGTGACAGTTCCCTTCTTCATATGGGCTGTAGTTCTGCAGTTGCTAAGGGAAATGATAAAAAGCCCAAGATTGTGTTGGGATGCTCTTAGTTTTCATGCTAACAAGGATGAAAATGTTTATGAAGTTTTGGAACGCTGTTGCCCTCCTTCTCTTCTGGGGTGGCTTTTTTTTTCAAGGGTCTTGTCCAGAAAGACCTGGACAAACTAGAAAGAAATTAAGTGCTGCTATTCACTTGGCAACATTTATTACAGGCATGGAGGGCAAACAACAGTCAGTCTAGCCCTCCAAGTGCTGCTTTGACTTCTAATTACACAACAAAGCAAAACATCTTTGGCTTTGATTCAGTTTTATCATACACAGAAATCTGCGGAAAGTTTAAAGCAAATTTTATCATTCGTATTGCAGAACTGCATTCAACAAAACATTCCATATTTTATCAAATATTTATAAAATTTGAACCATCTCTGTGGCTTGATTTAAATATTTACCTCTTGAAGGTTCAGCTTTATTTAACATTAACTTTAGTAATACATCTTTAAGCTAATACATCTTTCCTATTGTTTTAGTTACATTCTCAGTATCTTCCACTATTATAAACATTTTTGTTGTGCAATGCCTGAATATTTCTACTTGTTTTATAAGGAGAGCCTGAATTAAAGGACAGCATAGGGTAGGAATATTTTATGAGCAGATAGCAAGTGAGGGAAAAATGCATGAAGGCAACAAACATGAGCTGTGATTGAGGATTTCATGCAGAAACTGAAGATTTTGAAAATTTTAAATTTTTCAGACTTGGCAGCTGCTTGAATATGTGACATTCTTCCTAAGGAAGAATCCCAGCTTTACTATGTATTGTAGCAGCAGCTGATACCCAGAAGAGGGTAATTTTGGTGTTACCTCTGCAGAAGTGAACGGAACAGAGAATTTCCTCCGCAGCACTTTCAGGGTGGCTGAACTCCTTTACAGTGCGCACAGCACTGGTGCCCAAGCAGCAGTCTGCTCAAATGTACCTGGCTGCTTTTGATAACACTCATCCTGTCTAGATCTTCACATCTCGTGGAGGAGAGAGGTGGAGACTTGGTTATGAAAAGTACTGTCCGGGGCACTTGGATGACCATCCACTTCATTTTCACAGACAGGCAAGGATGCGTTTTGGTTTATTTTTTGTGGGCAGACAGTGGCATGATGAGAGGTCTTGCTTTGGATTTTTCTTCTGTAGGTATTTCTGCTGGCGATGCTTTCATTTGTTGTAGCACTGGGAACAAGCTTGTCTCTGCCCTTGCTCTTTGCAAGTGCATGACAAGAAAGTGTCATGTAGCTAGGGGCGTTCTCTGACAGTTCTCCAGCTAGAGTTGAACATGTATCTCTCCCCCAAAGGCACTAAGCTCAGGATCTCTGAAGGGTTGTCAGCAGAAGTAGCAGCAGACAAGAGAATGGCAGCACCACTGGCTGTGTGATGTTACTATTTCTTCACATCAAGAAGAGAAACTCCTGTCTTTTCATTAGTTGTTACTCAGAATGATGACATCTAGTCAGACGGATCTATGCACAAAGATCAAGTGAGCAATTGGAAGAGTGCTAGAGAGTAATGCTTAGGACACAGCCACATGAATTTTTAGGCCCCATTTTTTTTTTTTTTTTTTTGCAAAATCTCACCCACAGAGCTGAGCAAGAAAGCCAATTGTGAAAATCTTCTTGATTGAAAAAACACTTTCCTTCGTATGTTTCCCTCTGACAACACACCTCTCTCTAACTTCTTCCTAATGTAGACTGTTACATCAAATGCCATCTCTGTGCAAGCGAGCTTCCCTGCAGACCACTGTGCCTCAGTGCTAACCCAAGTGACTTATTCTTGAGAAGAGGATTAACACTGCAATATCCCACCGCTGTGACAAGTTACAGTAATTCCTATGTGTTGAGCCAGCAAGACCTGAAGTATCAGCTCGTCTCTTCAAGTGACTGCTTGCTGACTGCAGAAGCACTGATTTGGACTGGCGCTGCTGCTGCACTTGCCTCAAGTACGGAATGTTCAGCCAGGGTTCCCTTAAAAACCCAGGCTTATAGGTTAAACATATTTTAATAGACTCTTGCCCAAGAGGCAGAAAGGTAACATCAGAGATCCTGTAACACAGGGGCATTTGAGAACACCAATTCTGTTTCTATCCTAGGTCTCCAGTACTGTCTGAAAAAAAAATATTGCTAACTACCACTTGACACAAATTGTGAAATAATGTAATCGAGCCACTAAATTATTTCCTTTTTGAAAGCACTTTTATGTTTTTTGGGGGGTTTTGGTGGTTTGGTTGTTTGTTTTTTTTAAGTACTCCTGTTATATTTCCAATTGGAATTTGAAACCAATTGGCTTCTTGCAGCACTCTTGCCAAATGCATCATTTTAGACAGTAAAATACCTGGAAGTATTTGCACACAACTTCTGATACAATTTCAAGAAGCAAAGAACCGAAATAAATGTTAAGCTGCCCACAGACCTAAAACAGTTTATTTCCTTTACTGCCTCCTTATAAAGGTAGATTTTTTAAAAATTTTTTTTCCTTTTCAGATTGAAAAAAGGAAAACTTTTCTCGTCTGAAATTCTGATCTATTCAAGGACACCTTTATATACTTTTCTAATCTGAATATTGTTAGCAGTTCCCTCATCTTGGAACTATTTCTCATGCTAAATATCTGAGGGTACAGAAATTTCTGAAATTAAAACTGCAGTGATGTGCCATTCATCTGAAATATGACTAAAATTTCTGTCATGATCCTCTCTATAGCATCACAGTTTTAGCTCAACCTGACTTCTCCTGCTACAGCCTTTCTGATATATAATTCTGTTTCTTTGATCCTAAGCGAGAGACTATTCACCACAGGAAAAATCTTGAAAGCTCTTCCAGGCTCACACAATACCACAAGCCAGAAGCTTATGAATCACTTTTCATCTGATAGGCACTAATTTTTCTAAATAGCCTGCCTTCAGCATTTCCCACAAGGACTCAACAAATTTGAAAAATAGTTTTCAAGAATATTGCAAAATAAATACATACATAAAGAAGAATTTTGCATATGAAATTGTGAACTCAGCACTATCAGCTCTACCAGTCTACTTCATCCTGCACTGTTGTGGGCAAAGCAGTCTAGATTTGGGGGATTTTGCTGGAATGACAACACAAACCTCTGCTTGCCAAGTTTGGTATTGAGAAAAAGAACACACACGAACAAAAAAAAACCACTTTACATAAATCCCTATTCTCCTCCATCTCCAGTCTCTATTTTCCTTCTTTCTGTCGTGGATTACACTAATCCATCAAAATCCATCAAAACCCATCCAGTGAGCTGCAGTGCCTCAGGCACGTCCCTGCCCCAGCATCGGTGACCCACAGCTGCAGTCCCTCAGAAGTGTACCTGCGTCAGTGTGGGTCACTCACGGGGCCATCAGGGTGTCCATACTCCCCGCAACATGGAGCCTCTCCTGCTCCAGGAGTGCATCTCCAGAGCCCTACAGTTGCTGTTGTCCTTCTGAAATATTTTTGAGTAGCAGCACTGGGGGCTTCTGGGTTCAGCTAAAGTTTTGATTAGGTATGAGTTTTCTTGCTGTTGACAACACTCATTTCAGAGCCAGATGGAAGCAGCTGCAACCATCACAGGGTAGTTCATGGACTCCTCCCACTGGCCACCACTGCCTCCCCCTCCAACTTAAAACTTGTTACTTTTGCCCACTTAAGCCTATATGACAAATATACATTTGGAAAAACTTAACATGTGCTGGAAAATAAAATGGTCACATTTGACAAGGTATTGTGAAAATAGCACTGAATATCTAATACCTCAGGTATTTATGTCATACTTTTATGCCTCACACTACCAAATATTTCTCATCAAAAGAATCCTTTGAACTTCTAACTTGTATATAAAGCAGATATTTGTTTGATCTTTTTTTAATTTAAAAAGTAGTTTTGCCAGTTTACAAATACAAATCATACCCCAACTCTGGTTAGCAATTTGCAATCATCTCCCTTTGAATCATTTACTGAAATAAACAACTTGCTGTAGAAATAATATTTTCTTTTTTTTTTTTTTTTTTTTTTTTTGTATCTTCTCTAAAAAGCTAAGTAACAATTATGAAGCTCACAGTCTTCTAAATAGTAATTTGCATAATGGGCATTGAACTGGCCTTGAATATGCAAGACATTGAGTCCAAACCAAAGGCTTCCCATGCTGTTGAGAAGTACATATTTGCCCACATGCTTTCTATCTCTGCCATGGTTCAGAGATACCAGGGTTGGTTAAAATAATACTCTTGGAAGAAATGAGGGCATTTGCAGAATTTTGAGGGCTTATTAAGCTTATACTATTTTTTCAGTTGTTGCTGTCCCCCACTGAAGAAAAACTACCTTTACATTTGTACTTTTTTCATGAAGACCAGAAAAAGGGTTGGTTCCACAAGAAGGTGAAAGGTTTACCTACACAAACTGAATGGGAAGAGATAAAGATCTCATCTACAAGACCAGCTTTTAAAAATTAAATAGTATTTCTGTGTTCCTATTTACAAAGAAAATGCTGTCTGGATTCATCCATGTATCAGATCAGGTACTTATCTAAATGTGCCATGTGGCATATAGTTTTGAGCAACTGTAGAGATACATCTGGCCATAGCCTGTCATGGCCTCCTTGCCTCTTAAGATATCACTGCCCTGTGCAACTGCAATTTCTAGTTCAATGTATCCACAATAGCATGTCTGTCTTTATTACTACTACAACTAAACAGTTATTAAAGATGTAAGTACAACATACATTTTAGAAGTTCTTTGCTTTGAAGATCCGAAGCTGAATAGTATCTACCCATGAGGAGACTTCACTGACAGAGAGCCTTTGTGAGCCTGTGTTTCTGATTACATCTGGTGTTAACTTCCAAAAAGCTTAAGGGTAGGATTCTTGTTATTTTAAGATTATACTGTTTTCAGCTTGGGCAGAAAATTTTTGGAATGCATTTGTTACCTTTATCTGCATCTGACTGAATACCAATACGAATTTTCTCCAAAAAATGGGATATTTTAGACACCAATCGACTCTGTATTTTTACAGATTTGTGCCTGCTCAAACTCATAGTGATTCACTGAAATCTTTAGGGGCCTTCTGGGAGCTCACAAACAAGATGAACACATTGGTGTTTGATAGCTCCACTGCAGCAAGATCTACAGATTAAGATGCAAAATCTAGCAAAGCTCCTCCACCAGGTATCTCAGTTCTGCTTTGAAGATTAATGCATCATAGCAGTATGTTACATGGTAGAATGTTGGTTTCTGGGCTGCCGTAATTTATAAACTCCTAAATGCAGATACATTTCCATCTGTTTCAATTTAGATGAATAAGATGGCTCTCAACAAGCATAGCTGAGGAGAAATGCTGGTGATGGTGACTCCTGGCAGTCTGTGGAGAAGATGCATGGGAACTCCAAAGTGCCTGTCTGCCACAGCTAAGGTAAAGAAGGCTTGTGAGTCAGTCCTCAGCAGTACCACCTCGACTGTACAGACACATTTATACAATAATTAAAAATTAGTTACTGGCTGTGCACTGCCCTTATCTCTGGCCACATGCATATCTTGTCCTTCAGAACAATAAATGAATGCAGAGCTTCCTGAATGCAATACATGTTATGTCCTTCTCACTTTAAAATGGCTTAGCTCACACTTGGTTGGGTTTCTATGTCCAACAGATGGCAAAAGTGTTGTTAATAAGCTAGGCCAAAGCAGTAACAAGTCCGGATTTTCTATTAAGTCTCAGATCTATCCAATCTGAGGTGGATTTTCTACTAAGTCTCACTTGGATACATATTCTTCATTTCATACAGAATCAACTGGATAATTTTGAGTTTTTAAACTATGATTTCTTGATCCAGATGCACTTTGCATGGAGATACCACATGATAAATGTTTGGGTGTCATGTTTAAAACATTTTGGTCCTGTGTGAGATCTTTCATAAACAAAACTTCCAATGCAACTCTTTTCTTCAGTGAATGCTTAGCAAAAGAATTTTTACAAACAATGGGTAGCAAAAAATCAGCATAAGAGGACTTTTATATTAGTGTGACAGAACTAGAAGAGCACATAACCAACAGAGCAGAAGATACATGTGCTCAGCATTAAATATATCTTATAAGTGAGAAGTTCACTAAAACTAACACCACCACAGCCAAATTTAGAATCTCAGTCACTCCAGGTTTCTCCAGACATTTCATTCTGCCTAATTAACCCACCCTTGCTGAGTTCTCAAGAAGGCAGAACATACACAGAGCACTATGTACACAAAAGACCTCATTGCTGTCAATCAGCCTCAGGACTGCTGCACTCTGGATCATGATCTACTCTCAAAACATTTAAATCATTTATAGAGGACAGGGGTGGCATAAAATTTTCTACAGGAAAGGAAAGTGACTTCTGCTTGGCAAATGTAGCATTCAAAAGGGGCTGCAGCTGGTGGACAAATTTGCTGCTGGAATAAGTAGTCAGGTGAAAGTAGGCTGAAGGAAGGCAATCCTACCAGAAGATTGATGTGGAGAGAATGAATGGCTTGCTCTTTATAAGACTAACTCAGATGGAGGAAAACATACATTTCAGGAATTTTGTTGTATAATCTGCTATAATCCACAGAAGAAACTGTTTAGGAATCAAAATTGTCCTGTTCTACAATTCAAGTCCTAGTCCAGATCTTAAGAAATATATGTTGGCTTTCAAGACTGGTCTTGAATAATGCCTTGGTGATACAATAGTCCAGGCTGAAATGCACATTTCATTGTTAGCAAAGGGTCTATCAGCCTTATTAAATGACCTGTATTTGCTTAGGAAGCCTTCATCTACATTTATATTTGTTAATTAGACATTTTAATAGGGAAAAGGTAATTAGGGTTTATGATAAGTTTGTGGCAGGAAGTTCTGTTGTACAGCCAAGTTCTCCATCTCTGCGTATTCAGCACAGTAATGCTTGTGTTCTGCTTAAAAACATACCAATATTCTTCGGTAGTCAAAGATCTCATTTTTCTAAGTGGATTTGGAGGCTTCACAGACAATACAGCTGCCCTTCCTTTTTACATCACAACTCAGTGAAGCTGAACAGAGGAATCATAAGAATTAATGTATTTCTCCAGAATGCGTGTGCTACCTACTTTCTCTGAATAACATCTGGATTTTCTTCAGAGTGGCTGGCTGTGTAACTTGGAAATACATGCCCAAACATCTGCAGGTCAGCCACATATTGCAAATCTTAGAGTTTATGGGAATTCCTTGAATTATGTTATAGGGAGCACCAGGGAGCAGGAGGGAAGGGGAAGAAAGAGTAGGCAAAATCCACAAATCCTTGTGCTGCACTGTTTGCATGAAGGAAAAATAATTTTAAAATTACAGTAAGAATGAGGAATGATTGTCTCATTCAACTAATCAGATTGCAGAGCTGCAGCTCATTTATAATCAGAAGAAATACATATTTGGTCATCTCAGTACAGATTTTTAAAATGGTATCATTCAGCATTCATGCATAATTATAATAAATGCATAAAAAAATTAAAATGAAATGTTTTTTCCACATTCATTCTTACTGTTGCCAATATTCTATGAGTTGTCACCTTGTCATAAACTGAAAAATTCTTCATGGTTTTAGTTCAAAGTCAAATATACCTTTAGGTGATAAGAACCTTGTACCTGACTGGTTAAAGTCACCAAATGTCTTTATCAACTGTCCCACCAGAAATGATCAAAGACTGATTTTGAACAATCCCATTGAACTGGAGTTGAACTGATTTGAATTTACAAATTCATGATGAATTCATGATGAAAAAAAAAAAAAAAAGCAGAAAAATTGTAATCTGTCTTAGTAGAGCAACAAACACTATATAATTGTATATAAAAACCTAAAAAGAGGGTGTAACAGGTCAATCCAATAATTCAATATTCTGCCTCCAATAATGGCAAGGAACAATACTGTTCAAGGTGAGCACATGAGCCATTATCTACAGTCCATTCATCTTGTACTCCCTCAGCATCTGCAATCATTGAATCAGGGATGGTGATTATACTTCCCTATATACTTATTCCTGGTTTAGATTATAGGTGTGAGAGGATACACACTTGCCTATTCCTCTCATAATTTGTTTATAGACCTTTAGTCCATGAATATTCTTTCTAGAGAGAAAATATCCAATCACAAAATAAATTACTGAGATCAGACTTAGAGTCTGAATATACATGCCCTAGCCAAGAGAGTAAGCAGACTAGAAGACCGTTGTGGTAGCGGGGTTGTTCACTGTTCCTGCCAAAGCCAGGCCACAGTGTAACAAGGAACATGAGGCCAGAAGGAGAGTACCAAACTGTGACAGAGAAATCTTGTGGCTGAACACCATGTCCCTGAGATTTTTCTGTGTATGTATTACTAGACAGCAACTAAATAAAAGAGTGAAACAATTCTGGAGCAAAGATCAGGAGCTCCCCTGCAGCTGAGGGCCTTAGCTTCTGTTCATGGCAACCAATACCTCCAAGTCCACTCAGAAAGAGAAAGCAAACATAAACTCTCACCAAAGTTTCTGCGAAAAAGAGGACTTCAAGGGAAAAAACAAACCCAACTACTATCTTTCCCACAAAACCCCCTTAAAGTCTGACAATGAAGATAAGACATAGTTGCAAGTGAAGAAATACTCTCTAACTGCCAGTTTTCTCTCTTGAGCTGAATTTCTATTTTGAAAAGTGACTGAGGAAAAACATAACAGCCTCATTTTCAGTGTTTATTTATTTGTGGTCTATGAACTATTAGTTAGTTTCATTGGTATTGCCCAATTAAAATCAACAAGATTACATGAGTGGCACAGAAGACACAGTTTGAAAACATGGAGGCTGGGCAACTCTTTCACAGAGGGCATGACCACAGATACACTACTGGCCAGTGTAAGTAAGGATCCAGTTTCACTGACGCTGAGGATGTATGTTCATTAGACATAAACAGAGCTAGTTTGCATTAAAAAAGAAGTTGAAGTCTAGAAGAATTGGACAATGAGCCAAAGGCTGATCTCAATTAGGGTGGTCTAACTATAGCATTTGTCACTCCTGAGAGGAGCAGCACTTCAAACACTGGCCTGCCCTTCTCTCAGGTGTCCTGTAGATCAGGCTGCTCTAATACTTCCTGAAGTTAATGTCCTTTCCTCAGTCTTGGACAGAGGCTTCTCATGAAGCACAGAGCTTTTGGTAAAGAACTAAAAAAGCTGACAGTGGTTTGTGGGTTACACTTTCAGAAGGGTACATTTTGTTCTTGTTGGTGTCAGTCCAAAACAACATCAGTCTAAAGTTTACTGGAATTTATGCTGGTTTACACCATTGGAAGGGGAAGTGAACCAGTGTCAAGAGACAAGTACATTTTGTTGGTGAAGGGAAAGAAATGTGCAGTCTGAATTCAGAAATGGTAAGTGGTAGTATCAGTCTTCAGTAACATCACCCACTTAAAAAAGCATGGCACTTGTGCTGGTAGTATCCAGTTATTTTTATTCTATATTCTATTTCATCAGCATAACAAAGTTGAAGCACTAACTCTGATCTTAATCTGTCTGGAAAAGTCTTTACAATTTATAAGCTTTTAATCAAGATTTTGCCAATAAATAATAATTAAAAAAAAAAAAGTTAACAGGGCATATAATTGACTTTTGCTTTATTTTTAGCTAACTCAAATGAAAATCTACTTTCTATTTTTTCTTCTGCTCTTCAACTTTCTGTAATAAAACCTCATACTGATAAAGGGAGATATATAAATTCTACAAGTATTCACTTTTCTTTCATAGACACATTTATGTCAAGCATATAGGTGTAAGAGAACAATTTCCTAATACTGACATTTGTAATATTTGCATTGCCATAATGTGGAACACAACATTTTTTTTTCCCCCAGGAATAAGAAAAGAGACATGCAACACTAATTCCTCAGTAGCAAGTACAGCTGAGATGCAGTGAAGACCAGTCAGCCACAAAATAATTGCTTTAAAATTGCAGCTGGGTGTTTTTGTTTTAGTTTGGTTGGTTGTTTTTTAATTTCAAGAGACAGATGCTAGGAGGTCAGGATAAGGTAAGGCATACTGAGGACAGAGAGGTCTTCAGTGCAGACTGGAGCTATGCAATTGTCTCTTCTGGGACTGGTGAATAAGATATAAAGGAATGTTCGTTTCAAAAAAGAACTTTTAGCACATCATAGCAATATAAAATTTGTTTTAACGAATACAGCATGTAAAATTCTGTGTCCTACTAACTTGAGGACTAGATGATCTCTCAAGGTCAAAGAATTAAAGAATCATAGAATTTCTCAAGTTCAAAAGGACCCATAAGGATCATCCAGTCCCACTCCCTGCTTCTTGCAGGACTACCTAAAACTCAACCCTATGACTAAGAGCATCATCCAGACACTCCTTGAACTCTGAAAGTCTTGGTGCTCAGGTCACTTCCCTGGGTGACTGACCACCCTCTCGGTGAAGAACCTTTTCCTAATGTCCAAGGAACAGCCCTTTCTAACTTCAGAAGAAGTATGTTCCTACAAAATCCCAGTGCTATGAATGCATTGATAAGATCCACCATGCAAAGGCAGGATAAAAAGAGATGTCTAGGACAAAGAAATTACACACAAGGGCACTTGTTACTTAGGGATGACTTTCTTTTTATCTACACTCTCAAGGAAACTCTGAATAGAAAAGTGACTGGGACAAGTATATCTAATGTACAGTGCTTTTTCAAACGTGTTATAAGTATCAACAAAATAGCTGTTTGGAAAACCCTCAAATTTTCTACTCCAGTGGGAGAAAATCTGCATCCACACACCTTCTCCAATTATTCTATGTGTATGCTATTCCAAAGGAATCTTTGAATTAAAAAGGACCAAAAATATTTTACTCAGAAGCTTGTGACATAAGTTTATTGTATTTTGTAGCATTCTTTCCATGACATGTCTAATACAATATTTGTGACCACTACTAAAAGGATTGTATGAGGGCATTCACTGCACTTACAGCCAAATTTGATAACCAATAAGCAAACAGGCAGCTACAGTTCTTACTGTCTTTTTTTTTTTTTTTTTTGAAGTGAGCATTTAATGTCCAAAACAGCAGCTCAGGATCAGAGCAATCTTACTGTCCTTACCATTATTATGTTCTCTAGGTAAATATGAATATATTCTAAATGAAGGATGGTGAAAGCCTCATGGTTAAGTGGAAGTCCACAAGCAGTTTCATGGAACATTCATATGTGCCTAACTACTGCACATTTCTGTAGCAACACTTGTCCTAGCTAAATATAGATATATTTGTGCTTATAGATGCTTTATTTCCCTAGTTTATTTGTAAAGTATATAAGCCATAAAACTAAAAATGAGATTTCTGGGATTTTTCTAATGTATATGCCAAAAAGAGTTTTGTAGGGGTCTGGGGCCTGTTTTACCTTATCCTTGCTTTGTGTAGGTCGTATGCAAGTTTTAGTCCTAGAACTGGAATAGCTTCTCTAAGTGGCAGCATAAATGGCAGCCGTTTTAGTGTGGGCTTTTCCCAGCAGATATTAAAAAATCTCCTTGAATGCAAGCCAAATAATGCTAGCTTACCAAATTACACATCCTGAGCCATTTGGACTTCCTACACAGAAAATTTTCTCCACCCCTCCCCCCAAAAAGGCCCCAAACACCAGATCCAGAATAAACTTGCTGAAGTTCTACAAATAACTGGCAATACTGGGACACTGGTGTTCGCTATACTTTTGAATGACTGAACTCACATAGCTTTCTCTTTCGTTTCTCCCATGTTCAGGTATTTATTTGCTGTATCTGACTGGAACAGGACTAACAGAAATAAAACGCTGTGCGTTATATTTGAAAAAAACTACACATACAATCTTAGATACCAAGAACTTTCCATATAATTTCTCTCCTGACACTCAAAATATCTATCATCATTGTGTCTCATCTTAAAAACTGGTACACTTG
The DNA here is from genome assembly GCF_003259725.1 of Athene cunicularia. Classification (NCBI taxonomy): domain Eukaryota; kingdom Metazoa; phylum Chordata; class Aves; order Strigiformes; family Strigidae; genus Athene; species Athene cunicularia. Next base: position 134,376,924 of record NW_020799095.1, read on the forward strand.
TTTTTCTGAGACAAAATACACTGGGGCTGAGATAGGAGTACAGAACAGCAGAAAAGATTTGCAGTTTACTAGTCTGGCAAGTATACTCCAGAGCTGACACTCCATTGCAAGGGTCAGTACAAGGTAGTTTAGCCATCTGAACGTGCTTTACAAATGAGAAAAAAAATCCAGTTTGTAACTACTGAGAAATATGAGAAGATACTTAAAACATAATAAAAAGTAAACATTTACTGGATTATTTTAAAGTATATTACTAGAACCAACAGGACATAACTTTAAACATGTATAAAGTATTATACATAAAAATGCATAGATATACAGTAAATATGTTCATTTATATGTAGACAGAGTAATATGTACACATAGAGTCTGTTGTGCTTCTGTAAGTCTAAGCAGTAATTCCTGCAGTATACTGTCTTAAAGCAGTTTTATTATACAACTGTTTCAATGTAGTGGGTGTTGAGAACAATGTACATTAACACTAAGTAAGTCATATCCATTTACTCTTGAAATGTACAAATATAGGAAACAAAGGCCATAAATGCAATAGTACCTACACCTCCAAGACTTCCTTTTTTTTGTTTTTTTCTTTCTGTTTATTTAAATATGCACAAGTCCGCCTAATGGTGATATATAGATTTCATTCCTGCTTTCCTCCCATGTCAATATGTTGACCAGGCACTCAGGACAAAATCTTTGATGGACTTCAGCACCACTTCCACTGATTCACCTCAGTGTGCTCCTGACCTTGAAGTCTCCAGGTCAAAAATGAGAGGAAAAATAAAATAAAAAATATATAAATAAACCAAACAAGCTTATGGGCTTTTTTTTTTTCACAAGTTATTTGCCATATCACTGTCAAAGCAGCTGAATCATAGTGCATCCATGGGCAGGAGCATATAGCAGCTTTTGTGCACTTTGCAAAAAATATATTAAGGAAAATCAGGTCTTTACTGGCTTGTTTTATCTGTTGCTAAAAAGATGCTGTGCTGCTTCTGAGCTCTTTCCATCAAATTCTTTTTCTTCTTTTTCTTGTCCTTTGTTTTTGTTGGCCTTCTCCCTAAAAAAAAAAAAAAAAAAAAATACTAGACTGCAGTCGAAAAACTCAGAGGCACAGAAATTATCGATGGGGACAGCAAAGGTAATGCTGGCTAATGATCTTCAATCATCAGTGAAAACAAAAATTTTCAGTGTGGTACAAGAGGAAGCAGGATGTTTGACTGTCATCACTTGTCCTCAGGCACAACTTACCTGGTGTGAGTAACCATACTGAAGCAGGTCTCACTTTTGGGAGGGTAACTCAAACAAGCAACATTATGCAAGTGCCTGGGGCCCAGAGCCAAACGAGTATGAAGAATCCTAGCCCACTGAAAGTTGGATGTGTGCCTTAGACCCTTGTGTAAATTTGCTTGAGTGAGTAATCCTATTGAAGTCACGTCCAATATATCCATGATTTCAATGAGAAATTAGGCATTACAGCCCAAGTACGTGGTTGGATGTCATCCTACGTGCTTTGGTAAAAGCAGCGTCACCTCTGTGAAGAACTGTTGCTATTGCTTATCAGTACGCGGTGCCTAAGCCTCAGTATATTACTGTGCAGAAACAAAAATTTCATTACATGATTCTTACTATTGGAACTTCACTGAAAAATAACCAAACTCGGGAAATCAGGATCAATGTAGGAAAAAAAATATCTCCTGGGATGGGAAAATTTTTTTCTGTTCAGCTCTTAATAATAAATCAGTGCCCTTTGATTATCTCAGCAAAGATGCCATGGACTGAAGAAATGCTAGATACAAAGGCCCTAATTCAGCAATGCATTACTCTGTAATTATATGCTTAAATCCTATCAAGTTTACTATGATTTAGGGAGATGACTGAATGCTGTCTGGAGTAAGAACAGTCTGGGTTTTCTTGGCTGTACCATATACTGAAATATGTGATCAGTGGTAAAGAAAATAAGATTATTAATCTCTAGAGGTGCCAACTCAGTTAACTTTCAGAAGAACTAAATGAACTTAAAAAGACAATAAAAGAAAATTCAAGTAGCAGATGACATGAAAATGTGAAAATGTAATTTTCATCTACACTGTCAGTACCTTATTAATTGGGAGAAATGTTTGCCAGTCTGGCTTTGTCCATATTGTTTCTTAATTAAAAAGGCACAAACCAGTATAAAGCATTTTTCTCTATTTGATAATAACGGTGAATAAATTGTATTCTAAAAGTGTCAAAATGTATGATTTATTAAAAAAAATAGGGTTATATACTTCAGATTACATATTTGTAATATGTGGTATAGCCTACTATTCTCCAGGAATTATTGTAATACTTGTATATAAAATAGGACAGGACATTAAGGAAATGAGCATGAATTTAGTCCGTATTAAAATCATAAGGCTCTTTGGAGTTTACTTCTGCTTCTCATTAAAGTCTGACATTAATGCTACTATGGCATTTTGCCATTTTTAAATCTAGTTAATCCTGCACAGTAAAACCTCAGTTCAACCAACCATTAATCAAAGCAGCATTTAAGTTAAAACTCTTTAGTAACACTGTATCTAATGACTACACACACCTAATGAGGTCAGAGGGAAGGAATACTTGACACAAAGTGGCATTGCAACAAGATGGTTTGAATTATAGAAATTCCGGTATCAACATTTCATTACGTGATTCTACTAGTTGGCATATTGGAAGGCATCAGAACTAGGATGAATGTATAGTTCAACACTGTATTCTAATTTGCACTTTAAATATTCTAAATTTTAACACAAATCTTTGAAATATTTGTTAAGGAAGGAGTTGATAAGGGGAAACAATTTGAAACAAGTGACTAATGCTGATGATCAATTGATTCTCAGAAGACCAGGGTAATCAATTAGAGCTTTAATGGAGTTTTGCTATCCTATTTGCTTAGTGATCTTACTGTCCGAGGTTTTTCACTGTACAGACCAATTAGTAAAGGAAATACAAATTCCAGTCGGTGCCTCATCTAGTTTTCTCTACAACCTCCTCCAGAGAACTAGAGGAAATACTTACTGTAAGTTTAAGGCAGTGAAAGATCCTATTATTTTTCCTCTGAAAACTTTGAAATGCACAGATAAAATGACACACAACTCATCTGGTATCTTTGTCTAAGCTTACAGAGTAGCTCCTGTAACAAAAGCATCAAAACAAATTGCCAGTACACTCCCTATACAATACACTTAAAATAGAAATGAACTGGACTGGATGTCAGTAATTTGACGTGTCATTTTGCAACAAACATACTACAATAGTTCTGCAGCTCTGCAGCAATTGCCCCCATACCTGCTTTTGGCCCAAGGTACATTACCTTCTTTTACTTGTGTCATAGAGTAGAAACCCCTGCGGAGGCAAGACCACTGAGAAGTTGATACCTGATAATTTGTTCCCCTGTTAATGAGGTATTTGGAGGCTTGCTATATTTCCAAGTGCTGTATTGTACCGAATTAGTTTCATTATTTTAAGGACAGTATTAAATCACATGGAGAAATGGCTGGTGATGCTGAGAGTCCCAAATTCCAACTGTCATTTTAATCTGAAAACTGAATATAAAAGGTAACTTATTGGCTAACCATCAGTTCCTATATGTTACTAAAATGCAATAGAGATTAAAGATTAGCAAGAAAAAAGTGACTATAAAGACTATAAACAGCTCAAATGAAGTCTGCTGCTGAAGTCCCCATACATGAGAACTTTTATTAAATTCAGATTTCAGTTACAGTGCTTAATCCGTCAGCAGAAGCACAGTGAACAGAAGTAACTTCTGGATATCTTGCTACAGATGTTTTTTGAAAAACATGATGTTTATGATATGGAAAATAGATCCCCAAGGAAGATCCAGGAGCCCAACGCTAGCAGTTCCCCAACTGGAGGCCGTGGGGTGAGGACAGCCGATGGAGGAGGCGCTTCCCCGGGGCCGGGGCCGGGATGGCAGCAGCTCCCTCCGCTCTGTGCCGTGGGTCAGGTGTGGAGAACCTCGTCCGCAGGGAGCCTTGCACGGCCTCCCCCATGCCTGCCACACTCACTGCTCCTGAGAGCAAGAGCCCTGACCCCAGGCCCCTCTCTCCAGGCAGCAGCCAGGCCCTGCCACGCTTGGCTTTGCTCGGGCAGTTGAAAAGGAGCAGATTTTAGCAGCAGTGTATTATAGTCCAGAACTTGCTGTTGCACACAAAAGGCAATTCCTGACTGAAGCAGATGAGGGAGAGCAAAAGGACTCTGTCTCTAGAGAGATTTTACCACTATCAATAACAGGTTATAGTGTTACTGTACAGGACAGAGAGTGACAATATCTGAGATATTAAGTCTGATCCACCTAGCCTACAAACCTCTCCTTTTCAGAAACAACATCCAAGCAAGCAAATTGTCCAGTGCAGCCACCTGGGATCCACAGCCTGCACCACTCTTTAAACGACATTCCATCCTCCCTAGTGATAACTCACCTCCTTGTCATCTCTCAGATAGCCACGCGCCTTGCTTCTCCTTTCCAAGTGACAGACCTGCACATCAGGTCTCATCTTCAATCTTTATGACTGAATACAATCTATTTTTGAAAGCCTTAGGTGTTAACAGCAGTGGGAGCAACTACAAATAATTCATGCAAAAAGCAGGATATCTGAGCACTGTTCAGATTACTGTATTCCTATTTTTATTTTGATTGCATTTTCCCTTGCATACTAACTAGCTAACTAACTTTTCCTTGAAAAACACTTTTTATCTGACTGTCTAGAAAAGGGCTACTCAAATTTTATTACCAGAGTCAGCTCTGAACATGATTTACAGAATTTAACACTCTGTAAAGCCATGTGTATACACTGAAATGTATAGGGCCTAAGAAAGATTGAAACTTAGTTGGATTTGGTGTGCAATTATCTAGTAAATAAAAGCCTTAAAAGTTTATCTATCATTCTCTATCTCATATATCTGCACAGGTTATTTTACAGAAGCAAGATTGGCAAAGCCATTCATTCAAACCCTTTATTGCAATATTATACAATTCAGTTTTGCTATTTGCTTTATAAATTACCAATAAGTAAGTCCTCATTTTCTAAGTAACTTATCCCAATGTTTGACATCTTTACAGTGTTATTCATTATATTTGTTTGGACCACTTGGTTCTGGTAGGTAGATGGGCAATTAATATGCTATGCAATGAAATATTATCATTAGCTAACAATGTACCACAGCTTCTAATAGTATGACAAAATATGGTACAGAAACCTATACGTAATAATGTAATTCCAACATGAATCCCAAAAAACCCTTTATTTATGCTAATATACACAGCAATTGTCCATACATCAGAGAGCAATAGATATAAAAATAATTATTTAACTTGGCTCTTACTGGATTATCTTTCTTTCTTTGCTGTTTTTCTACCACTTTATCAGTGTTGCTCTTACAGCTGCTGCATTAAGAGACTTGTGCTCAGTTCTCTGGCTTCTCTCATACCCTGAGCTGAAAGGTATTTGGAAATACTGTATGTTCCTCTGTGGATGGACCCACCTGGTCAATTCGGGATACACATTACCTGGTTCAGAAGGAGCCTTCATCACCTTCTGTCAGCTGCAAAGGCAGCTTTCTCCAGACAGAGTTTGGGCAGCAGATTCCTAACACTCAGGGCTGGTTTTCCAGTACTAAAATGCAGCAAATGTATCACAAGGACTCCCAGCCACCTTACTCAAGATCCGTGGCTCAGAGAGCATCAGTTCAGTATCTGAATGGTCCTTCATCTGCTGTATAAACACTGTCATATGTACAAACCAAAATCTGTCCATCGCGAGTTTCCGCAGATGGAGAAAAGACAGCATATATCCACATGAGGGCAGCAAGGATTTAAATTTAAAACATTTACTAGGGAAAAAAAACAACTATCAGTAGCTTTATTTCTTAGTGTGATTCCCTCACAAATTTTCAGCATTCTCACATACAAATCATTATTTTAGAGATATCAGAATGTTTAATACTCCCTTCTATATTTGAAACAGTTTTTCTACTATTGATTCTGAATAATGGAACTTAGAGGTGTCTGGCTGCTTCCCTTCCCTGGATTTTCATATGAAGGACTTTCACTGCTAGCAGTAAAGGCACGATGGTGTCCTGGGATAACAGCAGACCTTGCTAAATACACCTTTTAATCTTCTCTTTCTTTTGTCCTTTTAGGAGCTGAATGCTGCACAGTGGTACTTCATTTTCCTATGGCTGCAGTTCTACCATAGACCCCTGTGTATGGCAGCATCTCATCTGTGTGGTAAGCTAGAAAAGTTGTTACACTCAAGTCCTATCACTGAAGGATGGCAGACAGCAGGGAACTAGCGACAGTAGTAGAAAGATGGTAGAGATACTCGATGAGTAAGCAGTCAGACCAACTCAAGAGAAAGAAGGCAGATGTAAGCTTCTGGAGGAGCCCTCTCTGGCAGGACAACTTCTGTCCTGCATGGAGCCATGGATGCCTCATCATTTACTCCCCATTTGCACTGCACATTAAACTACACATGAACGGTGACTGCAAAAATCCAACAACCGAGCAAACAAAGGATTCAGACTAGAAATGATTCACCGGAGGTAATTTATTCCCTGGGGCTTTCAGCTGGGTTAAAAATTTTGGATACTGAAACTGCCAGAGAAATTCTTAAGAAAACTTATAAACACACACTCAATGAAAGAAAAAAATTCCTCACCACTACAAAGTCAACCTCTTCCTAAAGCATGATTTATAAACCCACACTGACAAGTGGCCCACATGAAGAGGACACAAAGAGCTCAAATAACTTAGCAAACTTCAAACCTCAGGTGTCTCTACCAATCTCACCTGTTACTGAACTCATGACAGCTTTCCTAAGCTGGTTTGCAGTTGTTTGTTTTAACACCATCAAATTTAGGCTGAAATTGGCTATGCTCAATGTGTGCTACAGGAGGAACATGACCTGGGGGAAATCGGCCAAAGTAAAATAGCCTTTTTTGGACAGGGAGGGAAAGACACTGGGGCTTAGATGGTGACATTGGAAAAGAAGTAAGAAGGTTGAGGAGATGGGAAAGAAAGGGTCAAGAAATAAAGGGTGTTAGAAACCAGTTCCTCATTTTCCTGGGTGAATTTCTGATGTCATTTGAAGAAGTCCTGCAAGCACATATTTGACTCTGAAGACAACAGAAGGGATGGTATGATCACATAGAATACATTAGCTGTTCACAACGCCATTTCAAATCCCAAAACACCAGAACCAGTAAAAGCAGGTTAATTAATGTTTGCAAAGCACTGAAACACAGTAACAATGGACACCATAGAAAAGTCATAAATTATTTTATCATTCTTTCCTCTTTGGCAAGGGTTGAAGAATGTTGAGCAAATGAGATCTTAGAACTGAATAAAAATAGAAAAAAAACCCACCGTCATTATAGACTATATCACAACTGATAGAAAGGAGCAAATGAAGGCACTTCTACAGCTTTGAAGTACTTGAGCTTGCAAGCTTACTGGTCTTCTTTTGTACTTTTTGGTGCAATACTAATAGCAAATGGTATAAGTTACATGTTTTCCCAGCCTAGTGAAATTACTAATAGACTAAGAAAATTGGTTCCTTTATGCAAATGCAATTTGATGTTTTTTACACATTCTTCTCTATTTTATGTCAATTTTCCCAATGAAAATCAAGGAAATTTCTGTCTTGAGTAAACCTTGTCATTTCCTACAAAAATCATTACAAAAGCACTGGTAGTGCAAAGCTAACCTGAGCAATGTTTTATTCAGTTCCTGCAGCCAGTATTCTAATACTTTAACTTCAATTTAATAATTTCAGAACTTTGGGTAAATTATTATATCCCAAATAACACTTAACATAGCATATACTTGGTGTTTGTATACACCAAACATCAGCTACTGAGATGAAAGCTAATTTTAAAGAACCAAAGAATAATTCCTCAACTAAAGGAAATATCAAATTATCCCAAGTTTATGTATCTTAATCCCACTACCTTTTTTAGTTGTGACACATCCACTAAGAAATTAAAGGTTTTACTATTTAGGGCAAGAATAAGCAAAGCGAGGTACTCTTTTTCTCCCAAAGTACACATCTCCTTTTCATCTGGCCTGAATATAAACTAACTAAGCAATACTAAAATTTGATGTTCTTTCCTTCTGGACAATATTGAGTATCATCAGAAACTGTCATCTGTTTAAGAAATACTGATTCCTCCACAAAGAATGGAATTTACGTGTCACAGCCTACTGAGAGTTCAATGGATTTTTTCCTCAACTTTAGGGCAAATTCACTGGGAAAAGACTCATCTTACATAGCTGAAATGCAATGGATTTCCCACAGTGTAGTTTACCAGCATATACAGTAGATGGCAGTGAGATATTAACTGAAAACTGGCTTCCACTTCCATTATTTCAAATAAATTATTTTTGTTTTGCAGAAGTACCCATTACTCTGCCTCGAACATATGGCATTCTATTAATTAATGAATATTAAAAGTGCAAAAAATAAAAATTAACAGATACTCAGAGAAGAAAGCAAAAGAAGGCACACTAGGGAAAGGGGAAAACTAGCAACTCTAGGTGACAAGGAAACTCTCCGAAAACTCTGATAGAAGACCTGTGCTTAACTGAACAGTGTAGACGTTTAAATGTTGGGTCCTGTTGTCCTTTCAGTCACAGTTGTGTGAAATCGGGTGGGTCTCCATTACAGTCAAAAAGTTTATCTAATGTAGATTTAGCTCAGAATTGAAATGATACGCGTATCGGTTGCATGCAGGGTACTCACTATTCTTATCTTAGTCAACACCATGTCAGATCAGATGCTTTGCAAGCAGAGCCAAGCAAAATATTTCCAATGAAAGGTTTCAGTTTGTTTATTTTCTTTCCTTTCACCAGCTAGTATAATTGACTTAAAATTCCCTTTGTCGTGTATTTCAAAACAGATTCTACTTTTCTTTCATTTCGCATTTTCCTAGAGAATTTAATTAATTTTATTTTTATCTCATCATATAAGGAATAGAAAATAAATTCTACAGAGACAACATTTATTTGTGGCACCTGCAAAGTTTAATTTCATACTGGAAATTGCATTTTCATCAATTAAGGGTTTCTCTACAGAGAGAGAGATTATGCAGGGAAGTTGATTTTTTTTTTTTTTTTTTTTTTTTTTTTTATTCTCTGTGAAATACTATTTAGTTGTTAAGTGTTTATCTTTTTTAATTCCCATTAGGGATTCTGGTCAAGAACTGAGGAACAATTTTGTTCCGGGACCTTTTTTATCTTTTCTTTTTTTTTTTTAACTGAAACAGCTCAAAAAATAGTTCTAATTATCAGTTCCTCCTCTCTCCAAGTAATGCACAGGTATTGAAGCTCTCTAAGAAAAGAAGCTAAATTAAACGCCTGATGATTGAATAAAGTATGAATCTTCCAGCAGGAAGATTCCTACTGAATAACAACTGAAAGTGAAGACAAATGTATTATTTCTAATAATATGATGAAAAATTATTACCTCAGTCTGCTCATCGGGAATGGTGTACCAGATTAACTGCTGCACCTGCATTGCTCGCTGATGTTCATTTGCTATATACTTGAGAAGGTGCTGAAACAGAAGCTATTCATACTACCTACCTAAATGTGGTCAGGTCAGTCTCTCTATATCCGTAACTACATTGGTGTGTACTCTGTACGCTTTTCCCTTCTCAGACATTTTTCTGGTGCAGTGAGATGAAGCACAGGCATTTGTTTCTTTCACCGAACTCACAATCAGAACTTCACTCCATCCATTATAGCTTTTACTATCTGTACTATGGTCAGGATGGAGTCACTGCCTTGCTTTTCTAGTTGTATTTCCCCTCTGCTGATGCAGTAATGACCTAAATTTACCTTTCAAGATTTCCCTTTACCTTCCCCCACACTATGGCCACAGACTTGTCTATAGTAATGCTACACCTGTATTAATAAATCAAACAGTGTTAGAGAATATAACCAAATACTGTACCTTGATTGTCTGTCATGTTCTGGGGCACCCCCTGCCCTTCCCAGGGCAACAGCTGAGGCCAGGGCTGCTCCCTGGCTTGGGTGATGTGGACCACTCAGTGCAGTGCCAGATAACACTCCAGCATGTTTAGTTAACTACCGTAGAGACAGTTGGTATCTTTGAGCTGTGGCCAGTCAAGATTTAAAAGATGTCCTGACTTACATGGCTTTACCTCTGAAAGTATTACAATAGCTTTTTTGCTGGCTTAAAGAGAAGCACATCCACAAGGCTTGCCTGTGAGGACCTAATACTCATGTGCATGCCAGGCTGATTTAAGCTGTAAGCAGGTAATTCCACATCATATAGCTGCAGGAAGTTTATTCACTGCCAGAAGCTGGAGAAAGGGCACTCTTCACCTTAAATCTTACTTGCTTCCCAATAGTCACACACCAGTTTTTTATGGATATTAAAATTAATACTGCACAGCCATTTATAAAAAATGGATATATGCAGTATCCAATATGGCACTTTAGCTTGCTAAAGTTTTTGTTTATGTAATAGTATCATCAAACCACTGTCACAACTTTAGAAACAGATTTATGGCCCACAGAACTTTTTTGGAAGTCTGTTGTTTATTTGAAGTCTACTTTACAATAAAGTTAGAAATATAAAATCACCCGACTAGGTTCTGTTAACTATGATCTGGACCAGCTTTTGCAGCTCTATTATTCTCTTTGGAAAAGTAGTGCATAAGGAGTTCTGCAAGGAAGCAAAAAGGCATCAGGATGACGGTCCCTCTGTAACGTGGTCATGCTGCACCTGAGCCCCTCCACTGTCTCCCTGGCAACTGGCAGCACAGCTCTCCCAGGATTTGATGACACTTTTTTTTTCCCACTGCAAACACACCATGAAGAGAGCTATGGAAAGGAATAGCTGGACTAAAGGGTGAGTTTCAGCACTCCAGGGAAAAACACGGTTCCCTTCCTACCCTGAAACTGATATTAAAACAGGTACACAACTACCACACATTCATCAGCACATACAGAGCATGTCTTCTTTGGTTTTAAAGAAGACTTACTCAAACTAAAATATCAGACTTGGCATGGAATGTGAAAGAAAGAGAAGTTGTATGACCATCAGCTATTTGTGTTATTGTCAATTTTATTTCATAAAGAAGTACTGTTAACCCTATTTTGATTTTCACGCACCATGCACCTAGAGTTTTGCTGTACCCCTGGTTCCTAGCCTGCCCATGTTTCTAGCACACAGAAAATGTCTGTGGGGACCATCTCAAACTCTGGACCATGAAACTGTAAAATCATTCAGCATGAATTTAAAACTGCCAAATGAATTTTCTTCAGACTGCCTCCTGGACTTTTTGCTGAGTGTTTGAGCAATGTTTGATTCAACTCTCTGCATAATTCTTGCCACATAAAAACTTTGCACCCCCATCCCCACAAAAACCCCATACAAGCAGCTCTTTAAATGTTCCCGTGTTGCTGTGAAGCCTTAACTAAACTTTTTTGAACAACCAGCGCTTGAGGCTTCAACATGAGCTGGCTGAGAACGGGAGGAAATATCAGTAAATCAGCATTAAGGACCTGAAATAAACTGAACTTAAAAGTACTTCTTTTTGGCCTTCTCCAAAGTCATGCATAAACAGACCACGGGACCACCTCACTTTTTTTTCCCCTTCAAGGCACTAAACTGGTGTATACCACCCATTAATTTCTTCTTCTCAGGAAAAATAATTTTGCTCAAGATATCATGAGCCTTTAAAAATCTAATAGTTAATGGGTTTCAGTGAATGGACTATAAAATATTTAACGTTTTTAAAATGTTGTAGATATTGAGTTATTGATAGGTTCTTCCCCCTTTTTAAATGTTAATCAGAATATAGTGTAAAACATCCAAAAGCAGAAAATTCAGTCTGACATGCTTGGATATTTTCATAGTAAGAAATTTATTTCCTTCACATTTGAAGGAAGTAAATGAGGTGGTTTCAAAGTTATGGTTATTTAAAACAGAAATTCACATAGAAAGAAACAATTTATGCTGTACTTTCCTTAAATTATGCTCTATAACTTTTCCAAATAAATTCAAGTCTGTATGTAATAGCAGCATTAGATATAATGTGTCCCATATTAAATTTTACTGCAGATGTACACGGGAGCATAGTAAAGACAAACCACAAGCAAAATAACTCAAAGTTCATTATTAGACTTAATTTGTCTTGTTTGCCTTGAAGTCAGCTGAACCTGTTCTTAACTGAAGTTCACTGCATGAAGATTGTCTCAAACCTGCATACCTTTTCAAATCCATCGATTAAATAATAAATACCTAGATAGGAAATTTAGATGATGCATGTCTCTAGGAATGCTTACACTTTATATTAATATAATTGAAAACATGATTTATTCCTTAAAACTTAAGATGATGCAATGATGGCAAGTGAGAAGTGGGGTCAAGAGAACCTCTAGTGAGATCTCTCACATAAACATAAGAAATGAAACATTATTCTCATATGCTGTTGAGGCTAATAACTTTCGGAGAAATGCATCCAGTCTAGATCTGAAGACAACATGAGATAGGGGATCCATCAGTTCCTCTGGTAACTGTCTCAGGAGTTAACCATTCCACTGCTGAAATATCTGCCCAATTCCTAATTTAAATTTTAATATCCAGCTATTATTTCTCATTATGCCTTTCTGTCCTAAATCAGACTTTTCTCTTTATACATTGTACATAAATCTCTGCTCATCACCTTCTGAGAAGTTAAACATATGGCAGCTTTTGTGCACCTTTCTTTAAAGCTTATTTTGTAGTCTTCAGATAAAGTTTTTGACTCACATGCAGTTTCCTTCTGAATTATCTGTTCAGTTTTCCAATATCTTCTTTAAAATATGAGTCTCAGACTAGATGTCAGAGTTCTGCTTGTACATAGGATATAATTGATTTACTGTGCTCTTCCTTACTACCAAAGTTATAGAGACGAGAATTGCATTTGAAATTTTTCTCTCTACATTATAGCAGACTCATGTGATTCCTTCTGAGGAACACTGCTTTTTAGATGCCATTCCTCATCCTGCAGGTATGCATTCCCAGTCCTATAACTCTGATCCTCCAGGATAACTTTATGTTTAACTAAATGAAAATGAATTTTGTTTGAATGGGACCACTTTACAAAGCAACCTGGACTTTCCTTTAGGTCTGCTCTAGTGTATTGTTTACATTATCCTCAGTATTATTGCAGTTATGTGGAATGCCCCTTTTCTGGATCCAGCTGGAGAAGCTGAGGACATTTTTGCCCTGGCTATTCCTCAGTGCCCACCACCCGGCAATTACCTGTCGTAGCTTGGCAGGCAGAATAGGCTGCATTAACAACCACTACTCCATGGAAGCACAGGCTGGTGCCCACAGGAAGGCTCCGGCTGCCTGTCCCAGTGCTGAGGGCCACCCGGCAGGCGCTGTGCGGGGCTGGCTGAGCACCACAACAGCTCACTGCAACGGCGGGTGTCACCTACAGCAACCATGCAGAACCAAACAAAGGCTTATTGGAAAATTACTTTACTAAACTCAAGTAAGTCCTTGACAATAAATTCATCCACATGAGCTGTTTCACATGCTTAAACAGATGAATATTGTGTACATATTTCAACCTTAAGAGCATCAGTGTTTAAACACATTGAATTCAAAACCATGTATTTTTTATATTTAGCACTGACCTGAAGAAGAACCACAACAAAATTGGTTTTTTCCCCTTCCATAGGTTAGAGGTATTGATTTGCTAGCGGAATGAATGGTCTGCAGCATCTCTGTTATGCGAGACTATTGCTGCAGATGCTCTCAGCAACAGAGGGGGCTGTATTTCCCCCTCATATACACAGCAGCTGGATACAGCCTTGGCATCACATGATGTAAGAAGCAGTATAACGTGGCGGCTAATAATACATGTGCAGTGAACAAATTAGGTTCTCATTCTGATATACATCTGTGAAAAAGACAGCACTATAATCTCCACCATTGGCTTAAACAACCAGTCCAAAGTAAATGAAAAACTAATGCTTTTTCCTGCATAAAACATTTTCAAGTATATATTCACTGATAAAGTTGAAGAAAAATCTGTGGATGCTTTCTTAAGAAGAAAAGGGAAAAGAATATATAAAATAAACACAGCATGTAGCTTAAAAGCTACTTGTCATAAAAGGCTTTTCCTGACTAAGTTACAGATGTACTTAAAAACCAGATGTACATCAAAGACTGTTGATTAGAAGCACAGAGAGAAGTAATTATAAATTATTTTTTTCAAAAAATAAATTCTTTATTTTAATACCAATAAAACCTTAGTATGTACAGAATGATTCTATGAGTTTAATTAACCATACAAAAAATATAAATGTATATGCTATGCTGGCTCCACATCATCACATTCTTATAGCTAGTTTGAGTGAGCTTCTCACAGATAGGAGATCTTGGCTTCATTATGTCGTGACAGTATTAGCTTAAGGACATTGCACAACTGAAACTCTTTAGTATTTATTTATTTATTGCTTAGAAGTGCCTGATACTAACAATTCTATGTGGGCCAAGGTATTTCCAAAAGTAAATATTGAGACTGGCAGACATAGACAGCCCATCCAGCAGTACACTAGCACAAACCACTGTCCTTGCTAAACTAGTGGCCAGCTGCAAGGGCTACATCTTACAAATAAAATAAAAAGAGCCAGAACACAGGTTTGAACACTGTCATGAAACACTAGCTGATTTCCTGGCACACTTCTGACTTGTGCCAACCAGCACTTCTTCCAAGAATGGTACATTCCTGTCTGCAGTTTCTTTGCAGATCGAGAGATGAAAGAAACATTTACCCAAACCCTTTAAACTTCAGTAATTTCAAATTAGCAGCTGTTTTTCAAGATGAACAATTTTTACAGTTCTGATTTTAGATGCATGCATGATAAGCCCCTGGACTGGAACATATGGACCTAAAAACCAGACACGTAAGGGTATAACTTTGGTTATACACATGGGCTGACTGATACTGGTTTGAATGCTGGAAGTAAGTATTTATTTGAATGAAGCTCAGCTAAGTGATTATCAACTTCTCACACTGAAGTATAGTTGATCTCTACTGAATGATAATTATTTCGTCATGTCAGCAAATACTCGTTTCTTGGCCAGTGCCTTCATCACAATCTGTTCCATGTGTTGATTTAAACTATCCTGTAAGATTAATAGCGGGTGACAACTGGATCATTTAGGGTATGACATATTTATCAAACTAGTTACAAGTATCCACTCGACTGTTTATTTTCTCCACTGAGACAACTAATCTACTATTATAGCCACTTTTCTTCTCTGTAACTCGGACCGGAACGTTGCATTTTCTTCTTGTCATTTGCTGACTTCAGGAGATTCCTTTCAAAATCCTGTTTGAATTTAATTCTCCTTCCAGTTATGCTTAACAGCTGTCAGTTTCCTTCTGTGTAGCTGAATAACTACTTACTCCCAAATGCTATCCAATTATTCTTCACTAGACTTCTTTCCACACATATAGGCTTTGAACATGTGATTTCTGTTGTTAATTTCTGCGTAAATAAACTTTAGATAATAGCTCTTTCTCCAGACCTAATTTCAATAGGAAACATAAAGTACTAAAATGCAGTCAAAAAGAAATGTTTGTAATACAGAATAAGCATTTATCCCTGGTTTGTCTGTCTATGCAGACAATTAAAATCTGCAGAGTTATATGGATTATTAGTGAGAAATTGCCAGTGTTATAGTTTCTCTCTATCAGAACTATGGAAACATCCTAGGTAAGAGTCACAAAGCAGACTGACTCATCCCCAAGTTGAACATTCACAGTGTGCATTAACAGTTATTTACATGTAATTAACTAAATGGAAGAATCCTGCCACCTATAAAATAAGCATGTTATATAAAAAAAATAAGTTGTAAAATGCACATTAGGAGGTTATTATCAACATCATAAGTTAAAGAGTTATTTATACAGTTAGATTTTCATTGATATAGTTAGCTTTTCAAAGGAAAATACCTTAGCCACTTGAATATTTCTAGAATATTAAAAATAATTTGATCATTTTAAACTACTTATCAGTTTCTGCATGGATCTATTTACCCAACAGAAAAAAAAAAACACAGAAACATTTAAGAGTGATTTGTGGAGGTAAGAGCAACAAAGAAATTACTCATTGTCAGGAAATGTGTCTATTTAGATTAAGTGATCATAATATTATTTGTTTCCAACAAATACAGTTCTATGATCTTTAAACAATACATTATTTTGAATTAACTCTGACTTAGTAAATTAGATGACTGATTTAATTTTGAAAATCTGGATAAATATACAAGTAAAATCCCTGTGAATCAAGACTTTCCATGCCAAGTCTCAAGTATGAGGGATTTTTTATGATTAAGTATGAATTCCTGGAAAACGTGGTTTATCATAGAAAAACTGGCAAAACTTTCACAGTATTTGCTCTAACAGGCGCCACTGTAATAGGCTGCAGATCTATGAATAGGCCAAGAACAGAAGCTAAAACTAACACTGAACAATACAATATGTTACCAAGTGGGAAGATAGGGTTTTTTTCTTTTCTAAATTATAATAGATGGGATTGATTTCAATCCATAATTTACATAATGAAGAATTTAACTGGCCTGGTCTCATCATTTCTCAAAAACATTGTTTTGATAAGTGATTCTGTTCTGAAATTTCATCTGGCAATGAAAATACAGTCATCTTTGAAGAACTGATTTATTCTCTTCTTACATGCAAGAATTACTTCTTGGGAGCATAACTAGCTTTCAAACAACAGATCAGATATGTTACTATTGCTAGCAGAATTTTGTTCATTCCATGCTGGCCATAAGTCTTGAACAATGCACTGACCCTCAAATTTCACAAATCCTTAAAAGCCTTTGTGCATAACGTTACGGGCTGAGAGAATCAGCTGGTAGCATCAGAATACAAAACCATGGAAGTGGCTCCTCTTGTTCAGCCAAGGATCCACCAAAACCACTACTGTAACAGTAGCTCAAAACTAATATGTTGTTAACAGTATAAGAGTAGAACAAAAAATGTATGGCCCCTTTCACAAGATACTTTACTACCATGCATGAGGCTTGACAGGTACATGGACATACAGAGGCACTTACTGCTTGCAAACAGGTTTTTGCTGGGGAATGTATTTTCTGGTATAACCCTTGTAAGTGAAAGCCCCACCATCTGGCCTTCTGCCACTCGGTAACTTCTTTGCCACTTCATGATCCTAATCCTGCAAAGTTAATTAGGATCATGCAACTATGACATTTTCAGCTGGTAACAGAGAGTTTTCCAGCAGATAATAGATCAGGCCAAACTTCTTTTCCACAGAAGGGACAGCAGAATTTGCATGACACTGAAAGTACACAAAATCTAGGCTTATCAAGGGAAAAAGAATGAGACGTGCATTGAACCTGCAAGTCTCATATCTACTGCCTGAGTCATGAGAGACCAGAAATGATAAAGGAAAATCTGAGCTGCTGTATGAGACTAATAGAGTGTGGAAGAAAGAGTGAGTTACAACTGATTATAACAGTGCTTTCACGCTAAAATTGGGATATTTGTTATTTCATGGCCCTGGACATAAGGTCCTTTCCTGACATGATAGGACACGAACCTATTTCTTTTGCAATGTCAACCTACAGCATCATGTAGTCATACAGAGGCTGCCACTGAAAAACTTGTAGCTCCATAGTATATCATCCAAGTATGTATGCATCACTCCACCCCGAATTTAAATGCCTTACAAATAAGGCACATAATGCTTGCATTTCAGTTATCCTAGGTTTGCTACTATAGAAGGTGATTGCATATTTTTGTATATGGCTTCAAATTACTCACAGTTTTGAAAGACCTGACCAAAATGGTAGTTAGAAAAGATGAAAACATGTGGAGATACTAACTATTATTAACACTGGGGCAAGAGTTATCAGGGCTTATTGACAGGACTTTTAACTAGATATGAGGGGGGACAGGGAGATATTATAACTGGGCATGTTAGGAACAAGCTCAATGGAGGCAAGGCTTGAAGGATAGTGGACTGGTGAGGGCTCTCCCTCTGCCACTTCATTTGAGAGAAGGGATAGGTGTTTAGGAACCGTGGAAGCACCTGAGAAGGGTCTGGTAGGAAATAAGGCCCACGCTCACAAAAAGGTGTTGGATTCATTAGCTCATCTCAAGTGCATGTGTACCGATGCACACAGTATGAGCAACAAATGGGGAGCTTGAAGCCATGATGCAGCACGAGAACTATGACATAGTAGCTATAACAGAAACGTGGTGGGATGTCTCACATGACTGGAGTGCTGCAGTCAATGTCTACAAGCTCTTCAGGAGGGATAGACAGGAAGGAGAAGTGGTGGAGTGGCCCTGTATGTTAGAGAATGCTATGAGAGCTCAGAAATCAAGTATAGTGATAACGGGGTTGAGAGTGTTTGGGTTAGGTTAAGGGCCAATAAAGCAGATCTTGCTGTGGGAGTGTGCTATAGACCCCCCAGCCAAAGCAGTGAGGTGGATGAAACTTTCTCTAAACTGTTGGGAGAAATCTCATGGTCACTTGCCATTGTTCTTGTGGGGGACTTGAACCTCCCGGGTATCTGCTGAGATCACAGCACAGCAGAGAGGGAACAATCCAGGAGGTTCCTGGCATGTGTGGAGGATAACTTCCTCACACAGCTGGTGAGCGAGCCGACCAGGGAAGGGGCCCTCCTGGACCTGCTGCTTGTGAACAGGGAAGAACCTGTGGGGGAGGTAAAGGTTGGAGGGCGTCTAGGGTGCAGTGATCATGAGGTGACTGAGTTTTCCATCCTTGGAGAAACAAAGAGAGGGGTTAGTAAAACTGCCACCTTAGACTTCTGGAGGGCAAACTCTGACCTGTTCAAAAGACTGATTAACAAAATCCCTTGGGAGGCTGCCTTGAAGGATATGGAAGTCCAGGAAGGCTGGACATACTTCAGGAGAGAAGTCCTAAAGGCACAGGAGCAGGATGCTCCCGTGTGCTAAAAAAAAGGAGGCAGGGAAGGAGCCCGGCCTGGCTAAACAGGGACCTTTGGCTGGATCTCAAGAACAAAAGGAGAATCTATCACCTTTGGAAGAGGGGCCAGGTCTCTCATGAAGACTATAAAGATGTAATGAAGTTATGCAGGGAGAACATTAGGAGAACCAAGGCACAGCTAGAGCTCAACTTGGCTACAGCTGTTAAGGATAACATAAAATGTTTCTATAAATTCATTAACAGCAAAAGGAGGATTCGGGAAAATCTCCCTCCTTTACTGGATGCAGAGGGAAACATGGTAACTAAGGATGAGGAAAAGGCTGAGGTGCTCAGCACCTACTTTGCCTCAGTCTTTAGCAGAGGAACTGGCTGTTCCCTGGACACCCAGCCTCAGGAGCTGGGAGATGGGGAGGGGAAGCAGACTGAGGTCAGCACAGTTGAAGAGGAGGTGGTCAGAGACCTGCTGCACCACTTGGATGCACACAAGTCTGTGGGACCGGATGGGTGACACCCAAGGGCGCTGAAAGAGCTGGCAGATGTGCTCGCCAAGCCGCTGTCCATGATTTACCTGAAATCATGGCTAACTGGGGAGGTCCCATTGGACTGGAGGGTGGCAAATGTGACACCCATCTACAAGAAAGGCAGGAAGGAGGATCCAGGAAACTATAGACCTGTCAGTCTGACCTCAGTGCCAGGGAAGGTCATGGAGCAGATCGAGTGCCATTAGAAGTCATATAACGGACAACCAGGGGATCAGACCAAGTCAGCATGGGTTTATGAAAGGCAGGTCCTGCCTAACAAACCTGATCTCCTATGACAAGATGACCTGACTATTGGACAAGGGAAAGGTTGTGGATATTGTTTTTTGAAAATCCAGGTAGACATTTGAACAGTTCCCCACAGGATTCTGATAGAAAAACTGGCTGCTCATGGCCTGGATGAGCGAATGGTTTGCTGGGTCAAGCACAGGCTGGATGGACAGTCCCAGAGAGTGGTGGTCAATGGAGCTAAATCCAGCTGGCGGCCGGTCGCAAGTGGTGTTCCTCAGGGCTTGGTGTTGGGACCATTTCTGTTCAACATCTTTATTGATGATCTTGATAAGGACACAGAGTGTATCATCAGTAAGTTTGCAGATGACTCCAGGTTAAGCGGGAGTGTCGATGTGCATGAGGATAGGGAGGGTCTACAGAGAGACTTGGATAGATTGGATCGGTGGGTCAATGTCAACGGGATGAGCTTCAACAAGGCCAAGTGCCAGGTCCTGAAATGGGGCAACAACAACCCTATGCATGGCTACAGACTTGGGGAGGTGTGGCTGGAGAGCTGTCTGGAAGAGAAGGATCTGGGGGTTCTAATTGACAAGCAGCTGACCGTGAGCCAGCAGTGTGCCCAGGTGGCCAAGAACGCCAATGGCATCCTGGCTTGTGTCAGAAATAGTGTGACCAGCAGAAGTAGGGAGGTGATAGTCCCCCTGTACTCTGCACTGGTGAGGCCACACCTGGAGTATTGTGTCCAGTTTTGGGCACCTCAATATGAGAGAGATATCGAGGTGCTGGAGCGAGTGCAGAGGAGGGCAACGAAGCTGGTGAAGGGCCTGGAGAACAGATCCTATGAGGAGCGATTGAAGGAGCTGGGACTGTTCAGTCTGAGGAAGAGAAGGCTGAGGGGAGACCTCATCACTCTCTACAGCTCCCTGAAAGGACATTGTAGAGAGGTTGGTGCTGGTCTCTTCTCACAGGTGATTAGTGACAGAACAAGAGGGAACGGCTTTAAACTGCAACAGGGGAGGTTCAGGCTGGACATTAGGAAAAAAATTTTCACAGAAAGAGTGGTCAGAGAGTGGAATAGGCTGCCCAGGGAGGTGGTGGAGTCACCATCCCTGGATGTGTTTAAGGGTCGTTTGGATGAGAAGTTGGGGGATGTGGTGTAGGGGAGAACTTTGTAGAGTAGGGCTGATGGTTGGACTTGATAATCCCAAGGGTCTTTTCCAACCTGAATAATTTTGTGATTCTATGAAAAGCAGATCTGTCTTTGTACAAGCATCCTAAGTTTAGAGTTGCTCCAGCAAACAACAATATCAAACCTTGTCTCAATACAGGACTGACAAATTATGCATAAGGTTTGAAAGGAATGTTATGAAATACTATCAGACATTTTTTTTCTTGAGTGACTTAAAAAAACATCTTTTTTTTTTTTTTGTGGCTATGTTAGAAAGCTAAGTAAACAAACAAACAACAAAACACACACAAAAAAAAAAAAAAAAAAACCAACCAAGAAGTAGAAATGTCCCAACAAAAATGCACAATGTGCACTGCAGCTATGTCTCCTCTCCAGACTGCATTATTCCATTGAAACTCATTTATTGTAGTAACCATGAAATGGAGTTTTAAGGTTATTTACTAGCCACATCTTGACATTTGGAAAAATAGCTGTATATCAAGTAACACAATTATACACAGTACAATAACAATATATTTGTACAAAATATAACACAATCTGTTAACCACAATTTAAATATTTTCATATGCTTCTGTAATTCCTACTTTTAGCCAGTACTGGAAGCTCCAGAAGACTGGTAGAAAGATTGTTCTTATGGCATGATTTCAAGGATGTATTTTACATCCCTTTTTGAGGGTAAGATAAATGATGGTCAAGAAATTTTGAAATTATATAGAAAGCTAAATATTCTTGAGGTTTTGGTTAGGATTCTAGGGACATGGGTTACTATTTGGACTGTATTCAAAGGCATACTGCACTATCATTATTGCAAACTAATAAGTAATTCACAGGTAGCTACATTCAAGAAATCTCTGTCCCTCACTGTTCCTTTCATTATTCCACCATGTGATTTAGCTCTATACTTGAAAATAAATTTAGTATATTTTCAATGATACCAGACAATTTCAGTAATAGTGCAAAAAAGTTTTGTTGCCAAACTGTTTCAAACTCCATTTCTAAATCAAAATCATGGAGGGCTCCTTGAGAAGTGTTCAGCACATGTGACCACTAGATTATTTTGTCCCATTTGGGTTAATAAGTGTAACTGTAACATAGTCAGAAATATTTCATAACTGATGTCACTGATTCTGGGGGGGAAAAAAAAAAAACAAAAAACCAAACCAAAAAAACCCACACACACCCCCCCCACATTATTCTATGGCACTATTTGTAATCTAACATTTTACAATCCTGAATTTTAGTATGGAGAAATACAAGACTGTAAAATCCCACAGCATGCTCTACAATACCATTAGTTTGGGCAGAAAAAGACTAACTTTACAATGCACATTTTCACAAACCCCTGAGGGATTCAGAACAAGTCCAACTAGAAGTTAACAGAATCACAGAATCATCTAGGTTGGAAAGGACCCTGGAGATCATCTAGTCCAACCCTTTGCCTAGCACAGTTCCCACCTACAGCATATCCTTAAGCTCTAAATCGACCCTACTCTTGAACACCTCCAGGGATGGGGACTCCACCACCTTCCTGGGCAGCCCATTCCAGCCCCTAACAACCCGTTCTGGAAAGAAATGCTTCTTAATATCTAGTCTGAACTTTCCCTGGCGCAACTTGAGGCCATTCCCTCTTGTCCTATCGCTTGTTACTTGGTTAAAGAGGCTCATCCCCAGGTCTCTGCACCCTCCCTTCAGGCAGCTGTAGAGGGCGATGAGGTCTCCCCTCAGCCTCCTCTTCTCCAGACTAAACACCCCCAGTTCCCTCAGCCGCTCCCCGTACGACCTGTGCTCCAGACCCTGCACCAGCTCCGTTGCCCTTCTCTGGACAGGCTCGAGTCATTCAATGTCCTTTTTGTAGTGAGGGGCCCAAAACTGAACACAGGAATCGAGGGGCGGCCTCACCAGTGCCGAGTACAGGGCTCAGATCCCTTCCCTGTCCCTGCTGGCCACGCTATTGCTGACACAAGCCAGGATGCCATTGGCCTTCTTGGCCCCCTGGGCACACTGCTGGCTTCTGTTCAGCCGGCTGTCAATCAACCCCCCCAGGTCCCTCTCTGACTGGCAGCTCTCCAGCCACTCCTCCCCAAGCCTGTAGCGCTGCTGGGGGTTGTTGTGGCCCAAGGGCAGCCCCCGGCATTTGCCCTCAGTGAAACTCCTCCAGTTGGGCTCAGCCCATGGCTCCAGCCTGTCCAGGTCTCTCTGCAGAGCCTCCCTACCCTCGAGCAGATCAACACTCCCACCCAACTGGGTGTCACCTGCAAACTGACTGAGGGTGCACTCGATCCCCTCGTCTAGATCATCAATAAAGATGTTAAACAGGAGTGGCCCCAACACCCAGCCCTGGGGGACACCACTCGTGACCGGCCACCAACTGGATTTAACTCTGTTTGCCACAACTCTTTGGGCCCGGTTGTCCAGCCAGTTTTATGCACAGCAAAGTGTGCCATTGTCCAAACCTTGAGCAGCCATTTTTGCCAGGAGAATGCTGTGGGAAACGGTGTCAAAAGCCTTGCTAAAGTCAAGGTAAACAACATCCACAGCCTTTCCCTCATCCAATAAGCAGGTCGCTCTATCATAGAAGGAGATCAGGTTTGTCAGGCAGGACCTGCCTTTCATAAACCCATGCTGACTGGGCCTGAGCATCTGGTTGTCCCTCATGTGTTGCATGATGGTGTTCAGGATGAGCTGCTCCATCAGCTTCCCGGGCACCAAAGTCAAGATGACAGGCCTGTAATTTCCCAGATCATCCTTCTGACCCTTCTTATAGATGGGCATCACATTGGCCCATTTCCAATCAGCTGGGACATCCCCAGTCAGCCAGGACTGCTGGTAAATGATAGAAAGTGGCCTGGTGAGCACCCCAGCCAGCTCCTTCAGCACCCTCGGGTGTATCCCATCTGTTCCCATAGATTTGTGTGTGTCTGTGTGATGCGGTAGGTCACTGACTGTCTCCGGGATTGCAGGGGGGTCGTTCTCCCAGTCTCTGTCTTCTGGCTGTGGAGGCTGGATTTCATCAGTTCAACTAACCTTGCTATTAAAGACTGAGGCAAAGAAGGCATTAAGCACCTCAGCCTTCTCTTCATCACTTGTTATCAAATTTCCTCCTGCATCTAGCAGGGGATGGAGGCTCTCCCTGGTCTTTCTTTTGCTGCTGACATACTTTTAGAAACTTTTCTTGTTATCAGTGTCAAGTTATCTTGTTGTCAGTAAGGCATTTTGAAAAAAGCTGGAGGCATCGCTTAAAACACATTCATCCTTCTAAAAGAATACTCTTCAGTAGCAAATGTCCAGAAGTGCTCAGCAGTTAGTAGAGCCTACTAATAAAAAAAATTGACATTGAACAAAATTTTGAAAGCCTGAACAGCAACAGCTGTGAATTAAAAGTACCAGTAGCTAAAGATTCAAATTATTCTAGCTGCAAGTATCTTCTGGATTTAGGAAACACTATCAAGCCTGGAAGCATACAAACGCTTTTATTTCTATGCATATATTGTTCCAGTCCATCTACAGTGGAACATTAACTTTTGTGGATAACATGGTCAATTTTAATATAAATTAAAAACATGAGAGATGTCAAACCTATTTAAAAAAAATTTAAGCACAAACAAAATCTGTTTCCATATCTTAGCTAAATGTATTGAGAGTTATAGAAATCAAAGCAGAATAATAAACGTTGGCTCTTAAGTTACAGTAACTCAAACAAAAATTTTTCCAAACTTTAACATTATATACATGATTAAATACTCAATTTCCTGCTATTTTTCTATCAAAATAAAGCTACACTGTAATAAACACTGTATGAAGCTTCAAGCAAGGAAGATCTAAATCTGATTATTACTTTTTAAAATTGGGCAGAAAACTGCTCCAAAACTTCCAAACTAGACAAAGTACCTCTTGCACTTATCTTCATAAATGTAAGATCACTATAAGTACATTTTAGCTCCTTTTTAACAGGAAAATATGTTTGCCAGAAAAAATAAGATTATGGAGCTTGTTTAGTATTAACTTCTGCCAAGCGTAAACAATTTTTCTTCGAGTTACTACCCAGTCGTATGGCTAACAGCAGTAACTATTATCACTTCATTTTCTGTTAAATGGCTTAGGCTTGAAACCGCTCACACTTTTGCCTTGCGACTGCTCTGGACTGTTAAACAATCAGAAAGCACTTGTTTTCAAAATCTAATATATGTGGTAGCATGGTGGCATCACTACCATTCAACAGCCTTCTAAAATGTGCTTTTTTAATTTTAAATTTGGATCGGCCGAACATCGTACTCACGTGATCACTAATGTAATAGGATAACTTCAGTCAACTCAACTTTGAAGACCACAAGTAACACATTTTTAAAAGAAAGCTACTTATTACTAGCAGAATATAAATATAACTAAAGAATGAAGTATTCTTATCAATAGCAGGAAATTGCTGTGCTTAATAAAAGATTTGGAAAATCTGACTACATCACAACTGGGTTTAGTGCAATCTCTTTGAGGACACAGAATTATACCTATTCAACACTAATGAAACTGCTGACAGGAACGAAGGAAGTAAATCACCAGCTATTATTTTGCTTGGTCACAATGCATTGCACTAGCCCATTTTTCAGAGCCTAAACTAGAACATGAATTTCTAATCTCCTTAAATTAGCACGATAGTTCAATGGCATTGAAATGGGCCTTCACTAATAACACTTGATTTTTTTGCTGCTGGCTAGGTTTTACGTAAATACCAGGAAATCAAGCTCTTTGGAAATACACCAAATCTGTAGTCCTACATGACAACATTCACTTCCTCACAAACTACATGCCACATGTTTTCATATGGAAATACATTGGAGTTTTCACATGAATACCTAAATGATAGACAGCATTTTAGCAAAGGATGAAAACTCTAAACTAGCACCTTTAAATATGGTTCTTTTGGGGTTGGATGTAAGGTACAAGTTTGACAAACACATTGAGTCAAAAATTATGAGCCAGTCACAAGTAAAATTTAAAACCACTAGATTTTAAAGCAATAATTAATTTCCAGTGCTTTTTATTTAATTTCTGGTGTTGAAACATTCAGGGTGTCTGTGTTTTCAGAATTCTGCCTGCAGCTACAAAGACTGGAAAAATAGCTAATACATGAAAATTGTTATTATGTAGTGGTTCCAGCAGCTGAACTTTAAGAAATTAGGAAACTGTTGACAAAAATCACACAAGAAAGCAATACAGGGAACTCCCATTAATGTCCTCATTGCTACTTTATTCTCTTCACTTGATCGTCTTAAGAAGTAATAAGGTAAAGCCTTTTTTATAACAGTTCCTGCATGTGATGCATGGTAACTTCCACAATTCAAAGAGCTCTGCTGAAGGAAATAACTGAGCTTTCTCCAAGTGTCCACAGGGGATGAAAACTCTTACAGATTTCAGGGCATTTGTACCTTTCCTTTGGCAGCTGAAGCATTGCTATGCTGATAGTATCAGTTTCACTTCCTGAAAAAAGTTTTTCCAAAATCAGTCATTTTTGGTTGAGGGAGAAGCCTAAAGTTTCCACATCACATTGTTCTCAGTAAACAGGTCTTTCCCTGTTTTCTTGTTTATTATTGTCTTAGAACAAAACCATTACAAAAATTAGTATAAGTGGTAGAAAAGGTAGAAAAAACAATTCAATTGCTAATGAGCTGACATGATGTCTTTACCACATACCGAACAGTTCTAGAGAGTACAGTTAGCTGTATAAGTAGATGAAATTTTGGTTCACATAGAAAAAATAAAACACACCCCTACCAATAGATCCATACCCTGTTTTAATCGCCCTGAAAGATGATATGGAGATGCTGACTTGGACAACTGTCTGAAAATACAAAATAAAAAATTTAAGTGGCTCTTTTGCAACATGTTGCTCCCAGCTTTGAAGTGCATGCACTGATGCAGCTAGTTATAACTCCAGCTCCAGCACTGCTATTTTAAATCTTATTCGATAGTCAACTGGTTGGGGAAAGTGTCTCTATCTTTTTTTTTTTTTTTTTTTTTTTTTTTTTTTTCTTCTAGGACAGCATTCCCTGAATTACAGAGAGGTTCCAAAATTGCTCAATGAAGTGAGAATGACTGTAGTTATATTCTGGCTCCTATTTTAAGTTCATTTTTAAGTTCTGAGATCCTGTTACTCTGTGGAACAACTAATGACTACAAAACAGCCAGATTTGCTTCTCATTTAAACCAATCAAGCAATGAAACGTTGCTGACTTTGATGGAACTTCTGATTTTTGGCAATAACCATCAAGAAGCTCACACTCACCAATGCTCAGAGATCAACAGGAACTCATCGATAGATCAGCACTGACCTATTCAAGATATCTCACCCAGAACAAAGATGTGAACACTTTATAAGCATGAGTTGCAGTTTGAGATACTGAAAACCTATGACACTGTAATAAAAGGGGGTGAATGTTCCCCTCCAAAAGAAATGGTATTTATCTCCTAAAACAATAATTCAGATGGTTGGAAAAAAGAGAAAAGTAATATATTATTCTTTCACAACATCCTCCACCCAAAAAAACATTATTCTGGAAAAGACTTATGAATCAACTTTTTTTACTTTGAAATTTTAAGGACAGTTACTTATTTAATAAAAAACTCCAGTTGAAAGAAATATTCAGCATGTTATAAAACTTCTTACGAAACACTGTGGTGTTTTTCAGGCTACCTCTATCACCAAGTTCTGCAGAAATGATGAATCCCTTTTCTCCTTTTCCTGGTCACAGCTGAAAGAAAAAATGAACCTTATCTCCCAGGATTTTTCCATTTATGTCTAGGACTCATGATCCACTGGCTTCCCCTGATATCAAAAGAGGTACTATAGGTACTATATAGTACTAGAGGTACTACAAAAGAGGGCCTATGCCCAAGATGGCATTGGACTGCAGAGCTGATTAGTCTGGTGGCAGAATAATCATGTACTGAGTGCTGCAAATTACTGCTGAGAGCATATATTCATAAATCCTTGAGAGAATATATATTTAATCACCTCCAATGATTATGAAAAATTGATTCTGACCATTACATTAGAATGTCAGTATTTTTATTATAAAACTGACAAAGTCTGTAATGATCTTGAAATCAACTTTCTTTTGCTTCAAGGCTTAACTCCTTGTAATCTCTTACAGTGCTTTCTTTTAGCTAGAAACCTTCCACCAGCTATTCTAGTTGCCTAACCAGAGCAATGATTTGAAGCCTGGCACAGGACTTGCTCAAGAGATATTTATCTGTGGAGTTTTTATGGCTCAAAAATTTTTTCAGCCCTCAGTTATCAAATACAATCTCTTCTGCAGTAAATACAATCAAATAGTCCTACTTGTATATCACTCCTAGTGCTATAAGGCAAAGTTGTGAACTGATTTTTAGTGCATCTCTTCTGCACAATCTTTTGCAATGCTTAAAATTTATTCTCTATATTTGGCCAAATTGTGGGTTTCCTTTGCTAGGCCTCACAAAAGTTGTTTCTTCGTAGTTTAGATGTTATAAGGAACAGATGGTAAATAAGGAGGTACAAAATAATCTGGTCCATAAATTCAGAGCATGGATCTAATAATTTTTGTGGTAGTTTTTAACTAGCTTTGTTTTAGAAACTCTTCAGGCATTTGTAATTTCAAGTAGCAGATAAATGTAGCACTTTTGTCGGTCCTGAAGTTACTACAGTATTAAAGCTAAATGCATTCTAGCTTCTAGACAGTTATGCTAGGTCTGATCAAACTTGCATCTAGTCAACAGCTAAGGTTTCATTATGCATTTTTAAAAGCAATGAATTAAGCAAAAATGTTTCACAATTTTCACAGCACTCTTTCTACTGTGCTGAACTCTATATAAGTACAGTCGGTAATCCATTCAAGCTGTTCACATTTGTATCTGACAGAGAAGCAGAATCATTTAAAATCTGGCTGGCATTTTCATCAGGAGTTCACTATAATGTGTGCTATGGGGTTATCATGGGATATTGATGTCACTGGAAATACCTGTGATCTCTATGCTACATGATAGTGCAACTCAAACACAGGTGCTTGAAAGTCATGTCCCTTGTTTGGAATTCTTAAAGTTCTTAATAAATCTGACATGCTGTAAAGCGCCTACTCTTATTGCTGTCCTACTGCTGCTGCTCTTTGCAACTAGATACCTGCATGCTTCTCTGCTCTCCAGCAGAGTCTGACTTGGTACCACGTTCACAGAAGTCATCAGATTTATGTGTATGATCAGCTAAGAACACCAAGGAACACTCATAGGAAACCAATAGATTATAATTTGAATAGAAAGGCTTAAAATGGACAAATACATGAACATCAAGCTAATCAGGTTCTACAAGAAGACAGATCTCAAAAAAATAGTCTTAAAAGATGAGCTAAATTTGCTGCTGTGTCTGCAATATTTATAGACAATAAATAGATGTGCACAACAAAATTAAAGTGTCAGACTTGGAGATTATATGTAAGGCTGTACAAACTTAACCTTCATCTGTACTCCAACAGCCCTCTTCCTGATTCACACTGTATAAAGAAACATAAACTGATAATCTTTCACAGTAAATGGCAAAGATGATGTAAGACTATAATTTGGTGATGGATGCTTTTCATTGGACTTTTGGAACCCCTTCAGAATCTAAGATGTGGCAGCTTAGACACACAAAATAAATATATTTAAGAGAGAGGACATTTTGCATAAATGGGAACTTGGGAACCAAACATATTGGTGCAGTATTGTGTCCATCATAATTAATACTGCTTCTAGGCTTGATCATTTAGCACAGAATGTTATACCAACACAGGTACAGTACTGAGTTACCTCTGTGGTATGGCATTGCTATACTGTAGAAACATTCCTATACATGTTACTACTCATTTTAGTCTAAGTGATTCTTAAGACTGCGCCCAGAAAAATTATTTAAATCTGCCCATTTTTAATGTGACACTATAATACCATGTAAAATCAATGCAGAGTAGAGATGACCTGTTCATTATAAGCAGTTCTTGCTATCTATTGCTCTTTTTCTCTGCTCACATTCTCACTCCCTTTCTAAATATCTGCAGTCATCTTTCTAGTTCTTCAGAATGAGCCTGAAATTCAAACTGTTCAAGAGGAAGCTCTTATCATTCATCTCTGAGGTGCAAAGCAAAAAGTACTATGGGAATCAGTGGTGACCAAGCTTTCCAATACAAGGTAAAGTTATCTCAAATTATCTCAGAAAACTCTAAAAAAAAAGCCAAGGCACAAAAAAAAAAAAGGAAAAAACAAGCAACAATTAAAAAAAAAAAAAAAAAAAAAAAAAAAATTTCCTCTTTCTGTGCTGCTGAGAGCAGAGAGGTAAAGACGCAGACTTATCTAGAAGCTTTGAAAGATTTCCACAGCACATCCTTAAAAATCAGTACAGTTGACTCCAGCCTAGTTCTACCACTGGCAGTGACGTGATCAAGTAAGAGCAGCTGAGGAGATTGCTCCTCCACTTACTCCTGTTGGCATTCTCCTTTGACTTCTGTGGACAGCTGGTGCAAGTTAATTAAATTAAATCTGGCCTACAGGAGAGTAATGGAAGCTGCTGCATTTAGGAATTGAGCAGTGTGCCTTTCCAGAATATTTGTGAGCCCCTCTGTGATAATTATTTGACAGGAATAAACCCAACAGAGTAAGTCCCCCAAGTTAGCACGTGAGCTATGCACCAATAAAAAGCAAACCACAGTGCTTTATCACAAACATAGTACCCCATGACCTGAAAACATTGTATCTGCACAGCACTGTGCCAGATCTAATAAATCCTGTCTCTCAGCGGGGGTAATTAACTCTTGCACAGTATTATGCTGATACTTTTAAACAGTTTCCATTTCCTGAGCTACTTTATGTAGCACCAGCTTGGGAGCCCCTGAACTACACATCACTGTCGACATGCCCACTGTGTGTCAGACTTTAAAAGGCACTGGAAACCAGTCACTGAAGCAGCACGTGTGGATAGGCTTTAACTTTTGCCCTTTGGTAACAAAGGACTCAAATGTCCCTACGCGGTTTTTTCCTGTCTAAAGAGACAAGAAACAGGAAGAAGCCATAACTGTATTTCTCAGATTCATTTCTCTCTCCACTTTGCTGGATGCTTTACACCCCAGATTGACCCTGTCTGGTTGTGGGATAGGAGCAAACAATTTCTGCTGAATTCAGCCTGAATCCATGAAGTTACTGTCTTAGGCTACTTTAGGTTGCCACTAGCTATCAAGCAAGCAGGCAGCAGAGCATTCAGGATGATTCTCCAGAAGAAAGCTGTTATAAAGGGTACAGACAGGCCATCACAATTAATCAAGTTACAGCAGTGTAATGAGTTCCTAGCTTAACAGCCAAGCAGCTGTAATTAGCGGTATGTACATTGCTAGCTTACTGCAAGTCAGAGGGTGATGTATACTTAGATAATATACTTTGCATGGGTACTGCACAAGGAGTATGCACTCAGTTATGTCTCAGCTGAAGAGCTTTATCTACTTAAACTGATCATTTAACTGTTGATAATCACATGTGCATCCAAAGTATCTAATTTCTGTCACATCTGGTTAGTGATCATCAAGCCAGTCCTACAAAGCAAGTCTCAACATTCAGTCATACACATATTTTCTTATAGCATCCTTAAGGATGATGAGGCAGATGATATAATCTAAATATTGCATAGAAATACTGCATATTTTCTAAATATTATAGTATGGTGAAGTCTTTCTACTTCAGTCACAGTTGCCATTATTTATGGAATAACTTCCAATATCCAAGCACTGTCATTGTTAGTACCTGTTCTGCTGGAGAGATGAACTGTACAATAGATGAGGAGTATCAGAAAGACCCAACCAAAAATTCTGCCAGGAATACGTCAGGATGTGGCCCTTGTAGCAATGTCGTAAAAACAAACAGTATAGCATAACAGGTTATTACTTAAGGAGAGATTTCTGTGCAAGGAAAGCCTTAGTTAATCCTTAAAAGTGAGTGAGGCTGATTGCTCTCTAGTCATGCCACACCTGAGGCAGATGACTCTACAGACTTGCCATACCCAGGCCTGTGGTTGGGGAGGGGATATACATAGAACTGTGCCTTACTGATTGATCCTCAGAGAGGAAAATATAATCTCAGCTAGATGAGTGATTGCTGGTTTCTCTGCTGTGACTGAAATGGCTGACACTATTCATGTACAAAAATAGCTCTCTGCTTGAGAATCAGAAATGAGTAAATGAATGGCTTTTTGTCCTACAGGTAGACTGTAGTTTCAGAATGAGCAAAAGACAAAAACCAACAGGAGCTACTTCATAAGGGCATGCACAATAAAATTTGTCAAGTACCTTTTATGGACAAATTCAGTCTCTGCACTTGGATCACCTACATCTCTTTTCAGTATTCGTATTTCCATTTGGATTAGCAGCTGGCTCTCCTTCAGCATTTTAAAATTATTCTGAATGGTATAATTGGCATGGGATGTTTCTAACTCACAGTCAGGTCATTTATGAGGATTTACACTCTGATACTCTCACAGGAGATACTGCGTCACACAATACTCATGCTACTTGTGAAATACAGGATACTTAAGGAAACACACATGTTGAAAGTACTTCTTTGATCTAAGGTATAATAATGGTGTGGCGGGTGCACCTGCCCCGATAAAGACCAAAGCATCTTGACTGCTGGAAGGAAAGAGTTAAACTAGAAGTCGCCAGCCCCATGGTGATTGTGGCCATGCACAGACCTTGGTCGAGGGAAAGGAAAGGCAAAGCCCCTCAGACAACAGACGAGGCCCTCAGCCAATGAAATGCCTCAGTTGAGAGAAGTTTTTAGACTGTTGACCATATTATGACCACATCTCAGATTTGACTAGGGTACAAATGGAGCTCCACTGGAGGGCAAATTGAGCCAGTCTCCTTGGAGCAGTGGGTCTGCAGTCAGGGATTCTATCCTTGGATCAGAATGCTGCCTAAGGTAACTCCTTGAGTTAGCAAGCCCTCACCTTGTTGGGGGAGTGATTGTGCATTTTGGGTCATGAAGTGCTAAGGCTTGGACAAACAGGCCCAAGCCATTGTTGACCTATAGATGAACCCTGTATATTTAATAACTGGTAACCATTATGCTAACAAGTATTATACTGTTATAACAAACCACCTATCCTGATGTAAAAGTGGAAGTGTTGAAGCCTGAGCACCAGGCCCTGAACCAAAACTGTTAACTCAGAATGTAATCCTTAATGAAATGTGCATGGAGGATGTAGCTACCTTGAAAGTATCTTTCCCTTCCTATGTATGTGAATAGAACAACAGAGTCATGGAGGCTGGTGTCTGTCCCCAAGACGAGATGTGATGTGAGACCTTGTGCATAATCCCATCAGATAAGCAGAGAAATTCCCTTAGCTTCTTCCTTGAGCCCTGGCCAGGCTCTGGGGGGAACCTAATGTGATATTGAAACCAGGTATTTCCGCTTAAAACAAAGGTGCCAGCTATTCTGGCCTGTCGATCTCTGGTATATAAGGCTGGACCCGCTCACAGCTACTTTGGGTTCCTCACCTACAGGTGGACGCACCGCGTAGGACTTCCCCCTTGCCAGGACAGGCTCTGCAAACCCTCGCTGTAACCGGGGCTGCCCAGCCACTGCGGGTCTGGGTGATGGTGACATGTGCAAGTGGTGATGGATCTTTCTTCATCACTATTGTCTCTCTCTCTCTCGGGTAGTAATGATTTGATGCATTAGCCTGTATCTTCCTATTTGTTTAAGTGCACTATTCTGTCTTTTTTTACTGTATGTTTTCTGTATTATTCTGTTATATTATTCAGTTATTTTGAGTAAAATACACCTGCTCTTTTCACCCTGGTATTTGAGTTTAACTGGTATCCCTGATCAGTAAAACAGGTCATCATCCCTAAAACTTAAGCTTAAATTGGTTCTGTAGTGTTAGTTCTGTTTGACAGACATCTGAACCTGTAGTTTACTAAAGTAAACTAGTTTACTAGTGCTAAACAATTTTGATTAAAATAAATCTCACTTCATGTACCTTTCTTGTCTGATTTAAGAGATTCCACGACATGGCAATAAATAGATTTGCATACGACCTTTTAATGACTGGAAAAACTATGTGAAAGTCTTCCCAAGAAAATATTTCCTATTTAACTAAAAAGGAGGATTGAAGTGTAATTTCTATTCAGAAGAAAGGGAAAGATGTGCTTGAGTTGGCTTTTGTGTACTACCAGTAATTCCCTAATAATCTTCTGAAAATAAGTTGAAAATGTATCATGATGCAATATGGTAAAACAATACATAAAATTCCACAGGCTGAATTGTCCTGATAAGGTCTGTAGAGCCAAAACCTTGCTCTCACATATATATATAGTCCATTACAAGATATGCTTTTGGCAGTGGTACTGAAGAAGGAAAACTAAAGCAGAAATCAGATGACAACAACCCTTTTCCACTTTGCTAATGTTTTGAAAGGTACCTTCTAAAGGTCATTTTAGACAGATTTTATTTCTGCTCTTAAAAAGAATCATGCATTTTTAAATTCTGCTGATTAATGCAGCTTCTACCTATCTGCTGAGGGCAATAAAGGGCAGATTTGGTCTATTGCTACTGCAAATTTAAGAGAAAGTTGCAGTAGGCAATGGCAGTATATTGTTCTAAATTCTTTGTACTACAGTCTCCTTTAAAATTATGATTAAGACTTGCAAAACCCTAGTTTTTAGTATTATAGTGATAAATAGTATTCTAGTTTCTTCAAGATTCATGCAATACTAACCAAAGCAGTAAAATCTTACTGTTTGCAAATCTTGTCACCTTTCCCCAAGTCATAACACTTTCTGTTTGCTACCATCCTTCTTCAGATCATGCCTCAACTTATAATCTTTTCTAAGTAGGATCATTTTCTTTTATCTATGACTTGCAACATACATTTATGTCATGACTTAACTAACAATGGAACAAAAGCCTTAAGTTACTAAAAATGTCAACAACTTAGACTGGACTTTAAGATTTGAAAAGTCAAAACAACTCTAAAACTAAAATAAAGTTCTATATCTGCATCTCTATAGATCTTCTGCTGGTCTTTCAGTGTTTTCTTAGACTGCCGTAGTGCATTAACTTAAAATAAATGTACACTGTGCTATGTATCTTTTAGATCCTGTGCTATGTATCTTTTAGATCCTGTGCAAGATTTTGAAATTATAAGTGTGCACCATTCAACCAAGGACCATTCAGTGAAAAGATCAGATAATAATAAAGTAAGTCAAGAAATCAGCAGTTCCAACTAAGCTTTCATCCTAATTAAAGCTAAACTTGGAAATGCATGAAACAACACTTACCATTATATTCAAATCTTTAGACATACTCTGCATATTATTTCAACATCAATAAAACAGGCCCAATTAAGAGATCTCAGCACTATAACAAATGGTAAAAACTTGTTTTGGTTCTTTTCCCTATGACCAGTTATTCCAGCTTCTCTCTAATTAGGAGTAAAGGATACCAGAAATTTTGCAAAGCCCAAACAGGAATCACAGTGTTCTTTCAGCCTAAACCCACAGCACGTTTTGCCATTCACAGCCACAGAATCATCCAGGCTGGTCCCCAGTCTGACTTCCTGCTCTCAGTAGTATCAAGACCATTCAGACCAGATTGTCCAGGGCTTCATTGAGTCAGGTCTTGGAAACATCCAAGGATGGTGACCACACAGTCTACTGGACCAATCGAGCCAAGCGCTCTACTGTTCTCACAGAGGAGGCAACATTTCTTGCTGTTCCTGAACCAGTCTTTGCAACTTAGGTTCTTTGCCACTCTAGGTTATCTGTTCCTGTGGCAACATAACATGACCAATAGGAGACAGAAAATGTGGTGGCTGTGTTTATTGAGACCCACCTAGAGAAAGTAAGCCTTTTCTAAATAAATCTTTGTTTATATTTAGAGAGAAATTCAGATTTCCTTTGAAAGGTTTCAAAAGAAAACAAATGTAGGTAATACCAAACTTCCAGGGAGGAGTGAGGGGACAACGTAAGAGCATTTTTTACCCTTTTTACTGCAGGTTGTAAAGTTAAAGCCAGAAATTTTAAAACATTCACTCTCAAATGAATATGTCATTTTAAAGAAGGGAAAAATACTTATCTACTAGAGATAACTATACCTATAACATAGCTTTTATTAGAAATTATGCTAGTTTAGAATACTCTGAGTGCATTAGTGTCTTCCCCAAAGTTTATGTATAGCTTTAAATATTATCTACTGTACCTTAAATATTTTTTGCAAAACAGGATCATTAAGCCTGTTTGCCATATCACTAGAGCTTATCAGACTAAAAAAACCTTACACTACTTAGTTAACATGCATTTTGCAGATTTGTGTATTTATTAGCTTTCTGTATTTAAGTATATATATATATATTATATATAATTTCTGAATATTAATAATAAAATGTAACTGCAGCATAAGGACAGAAAGTCTGATTGGGTCATTTTACTGTTGCTCTTCCAGAAGTCTTAAATTCTATTGCAGCAATAGAAAGAAGAAAGATTACTGCATAAAACCCTCCAAAATCCAATCAACCAACACAAAGTCCATCCAGTTACATGTCTGTGTCCAGGCAAGAACTCTCTCCCACTGTAGCCTCATGTCCTGCTGCCTTTCCCTTTCTGAGATCAGGAAATTAATACAGACATACATTCCATCTTCATCTCTCTTTCTCCATGTCTGAAATAAGCATTCATAAATGGCACTGGGATTTGTACTAGAAATAATAGTTTGGCAGAGTAATATTCATGTATCAAACAGCTTGAAGGACTGCAGTCTGATGGAAGACTAAAAGAAGCAGAGTGGCTTTGCTTGACTGTGTAATACTTAATATGAAGCATGAGAGCAACGTGCAAGTTCCTCAAGAGTACAAACAAAAGGAGTAATTACTGAGGTGAACACGGGGAACATGTAAAACTAAGATGTAAAAAAAAAATATTTATAATAAATATATGGGAAAACTTCAAGACAGCAATATTTATCAGCCCATAAAACATTTCTGCCTGCTAATTTCCCCATTGCAATCACTCTTATTAAAATTCTTTTTTTCTTTCATTTTTGAAATAAAGAGAAGAAAATTCCTCATCAGGTAGAGATGGGTAGGACGTGGCCTGAATGATTCAAGTCATATTTTTCTAAGTCTAAGCTCCCACAGTATGAGTCGTGTTACATCCAAGCCACAGGGTAACATACATAACATCAACAGATACACAAAGGTGACATTCCCATCTGATAATAACAGTTAAATCAATTAGTACTGACAATAAGAAAATATCATTGGTTAACATACTTGAAATCAAGTAGAATATCCTGTTATGTGGCTGACTTCAGTAGGAAAGAAGTGAAATCATCTTGCACTTGCATTCCAGCTTGTATCTATACAACTCTACAAATACTGGGAAAGTGATAAAGAATTATTCTTCATCAACTAGATTCATACCACAGACATATGGCCAGATGGGTAACATCTCAAACCCTGAGAAACATGTAACTGAATGGTAGGTAGACTGAATTCAGTAGGTAAACTGAATTTAACTCCACTTTTTCTGCAAATGTGTAAAAATCTGTTTTGGAAATTCTTCTCTAGTATGGACCATAAATAGTAACTCTAAAATGTACAGAAGTAGAAAACATGTGTCAAAAGCACTTTATTTGACCCTGTTCTACCAAAAATATCCTTACTTCCTGTGCTCAGTTTAATCCATCACAATCTACTACCATTTTAGCTTTATAATCCATTACTTATCCTACACACTCATGTGCGTTCATGTACTGACAACATTAAAAAGAAAGGATTTATTAACAACCTCTCAGTCGACACTTACAGGGATTATGGTTCTTTGGTTCCCCCATTTCTCTCTTATTTCCTCAGTTTAAAAGTTCAATTACAAAATTTCTAACATTAGGAAAACACTGTATTTTTAAAAACACAATCTCTTCCTCAGAAGCCAGGACCTGCTTGATTTGAGCTTCCCTGTAACTAGTGTCTCTGCCTCCCACTACTTCACAGTGATTAAATAAGCAATGAAACATTTCGAGTGTCTAATGGGGCAACCTGCTAACTAGATTAAATATGACAAAGGAATGGGATCTTAGACCAGATGTAGTATGTTTTAATTATGATTATATGCACAAAGCAGGAATTTCAAACAGGGCAATCTCCGTGGCTTCCTCACCCGCAGAGATAACCAGGGCTGGGGAAGACTTAACCTAGGCACTTAGAAACCCACTGACACACTCCCTCCCAGGAGTTTCTTAGATGAGAGAGAAAGGAGTTTACACTCTGGCCGGTATTTTATATGATGGCACAGAAGTGGTATTAAGCATCAGCATTCAGTGTGGAGAGTTCAAACCTGTAGTTTTGTATATATGTATTTTTGTCTCTGAAAACACAGGCAGGGAATTCCACACCATGGGAGGATGGGTGAGGATTGTAACCTTTAGGATTTACTGGAGCCCATGGTTATGAGAGAATACCACAAGCCTTTCACACTGAATTTGTATTTGCAACAATTTTCCTGATACACAGTGAAAAAAAAAATGCAGCAATTTGAACTAGAAGAGGCAATAAATTTCCTAACTCTTAGGAAAGCCCACCACTGTGCCTTTGAAATGATATAACCCAAGAGGTAAATCTTTAATTTACCTAAACTGCTGGACAAGAAAAATTGAAACAACCTAAAAGAATCTGCTACAAAAAGGTATGACTGTTCAATAGCTAGAGATTACCATAGTTACATGAGCATGCTACAGCATTCATAAATATTGTGGTCCATATAAGCACACTTCTCAAACTATTTACAACAATTTGAATAATTTGTACCCTAACTAAATTATCCATACTAAACCCATACCTGTAAATTTCTACTTGCTGGGAGCTTATATAGAAGCTGGACATTGCATCCATGAAATACCTCCCTCTATACACACTGGGTACATAAATGACAATCTGTACCACATGGAGTTCAACTGAAAATATTCTGCAATTTTCTCAGATTTTCCACTACAAGCTGTACTTTACGTATCTGAATGGAAAAAAAAGAAAAGAAAATATTGACGGGACTTTGTAGAACATAACACAGGCTCTTTTTTCTTCCTTCCATTTTAGCTGTAAAACATTTCCCCAAGTGATCTGATCACTAACTCCATCTGGGCTTTGTTAGAAGTAAATAGAACAGCTCATCCACCTCAGCAGGCTACAAGCACTAGTAAGTGTAGCTACCTTGGTGTAGATGCAGCTGACTCGCGTTCAAAGACATACATATCGCAACAGCCCAAATCAGTCTTGATTTTTACCTCTTCTTCTTCCTTCCTATAGAGATGTTCGTTCCATAGGTTCCACTCTCCAATGTCTTTGAGAACTTTATTTAGGTTGCAGATTAACTGTGCTGTACTGTGCACCCCAGGACTGCTAAGACTATATGCATGCACACGTGTAAGAGTATAGGGAGCAGGACAGGGAGGAAGAGTGCACAACAGACTCAGTTAACCTGCATAACAGAGAATCTTTATATTCTCTTCCAGATTGTGTCAGGGTCCTAGAGACAAAAATGAAGCTTGCACAGATTTAATCTGCAAACTAACTTTATGTAAAATTTTCACACATACCAGTGGGCAGTATGTTCAAGCCAAGAAAGACATAATCGACAATCCCAGAGCCCAAGCTTATTTATGTAACTTTTCTAAGATTATTTTAGTTTTAGCTTATTTATCAGGTTATGGCTTTCTCAGGACTCCACAATCCTTTATTCCTTTTTATTTGTCTGATCTCACGGTTGACCCAGGTTGCAGCAGGAGGTTGGACTAGAGGATTCTTGAAGTCCCTTCAAATCTGAATCTTTTTTTAATCCTGTGATTTCAAAAGGAATGGCATCTTTATCATTTGTTGATCACCCACCTCTCTTACAGATTCTGAAAACTCTAAGTGTTCAGTCTGCACAAGTGAAAGGTTAATCATTTCAATTTAAAAGATAAGAAAACCTCCTCTCTATCAGTGACATGTCTCCACTTTCGGGTCTACAAAACTGAACACAGAATTGAAACTCCATTTCCTTTTTCAAATCAGCATCACTACATAAGTCTTAGAAAACCATGATAGAGAAATGTGACTATTTCTTTTATCTACTTGTGGCAATTGCCATAAGCCGGTCTCATGCTGAAAAGCTTGATATATATCACCGTTCTACTTGCATAGTTTGGCTCTGATCTACAAGCAACACATTCCAGATAATAGTTCCCACTAATGTTGCCATGTATAACTAACTTCATTTAATTTAAATACCCACCGCACCAGCACTGGGTGTGCAGCCTGTAGTAAGGTTTAGAATCACAATCTTTTCCGCCATGCACGGAGTAATGAGTTATTCCACCATTACTATCATTTTCATGACCATCACTATCATTTTCATGTTGTAGCTAAAACTGCAACCTGTTGTGGTTCTTCCACAAGGCACATCTTTGAAAAAGCCTCAGTACCACACCAGGAAAAACAGTTTCACAGTCTACTGAGGGAATGATCACTCCCATGCTGAGCCTTTCCCTGAAGTCTTGCTGCACGAATTAGGACTGCCATAGTACTTCTGCCTTTCAGACTTGGCTGGCAGAGCAGAGACAGGATTTCCCTTTCAGCTGGGATGAAATAGCTCTTTTTTTTCAAGTTAGAAATAGGATTTCAGTGAAGGAAAGCTCAAAGATTTTTGTGGCATGGATTATGCTTACCTCCTGGACAATGTCTCATGGCCATTTTACACCGTCTGGATTCTGCAATGGTTGGACACGGTACCGTGTCTTTCGCTGGCTTCTTCACAATTTGTCTTGTTCTTGTTTCCAGGCCCCACTTAAATCCACATGTTTTGTTATTTCTGCTGCAAGTTCCCCACTCACTCCACTGACCCACTTCACAGCCTTCTGATAAAACAAAAGAAAACATGAGTGAGCAATTCTTCTGGGTTTTCCTTTTTTTTTTTTTTTTTTAAATTTGGAATACACTGTTAGAAAGCACTACTTGAAAGCTTTACTGTTAACAGGCGAAAACTTAGAAATAAAATAAAAATCTCTTACAGAACCTGAGAGAAACTTTTTGGCAGGCAACAAACTGAGCATAAAACCATCAGACTATCAGTCAGTGTGTGCAGACATCAGGTCAGTCCCAAATACTCAAAATCCCTCCTAAAATCACGAGATCGATTGAAAGTTTTCTCTTAATAAATAAATCCTATTTGGTTGTCACCTGGATTTGCAAAACTCAGGAGTTCACATTTCCAGGTCCTCTCCATTGTGAAATACAAGGAATACTCTTGAAAGAAACTCTGTCCTGACACAATCCCCAGGCTTCAAGATAAAACACCAAATTGTGAGATGGGAGAAATATTATGAGAATTGTCAGTGCTGGCTCAGAGTTATAAAGTAAATTTCTACTAAAAACACTTATTTGGTGCTTTATATTTATTACTTTCTAATGGAAAAGGGAATAGCTGCAGAGAATCTAAAAGTGAATTTGAAGTCCAAATGTTACAGGAATTCAATCGGCCCTGTCCTGGGTTCTTGCCTTGCTAAAAGGCAAAATGAGCAGATAGTTTTATGAGGGCAAGAATCCAACAAGTACATCACTGTTCTAATGCAAAAACTGGCCTTCCTGAAATCTTACAAATTCTGAATCATAAATCCTCATACAAAGTGATTAAAAGTTAAGAGGACAGAACTTTCTGATGCAGAACAGAGTGGCATTCCCAATAATGCAATATTTCAGTTTGGAAAAAACCTATTATTATTATTATTTATTATTAGGGGTAAAGAAATACAGATACAATTCAGTAGTGAATATTTCTTAATAGGAAATGTTAAGTATCAGCTTAAAAATAGTGCCATATTTGAACGTGGCCATCTGGCCAAAGGCCTGCTTCAGCAGCACTGCTGTGTTAGAAGACTCACCCACACATTCCATAAGCTCTTCCAAGGCTGCAAATCCAGGGGGGCATCCTCGGAAGCAGCGGCCTCTGTGCGAGTAAAAGCCAGTTTTGCATTTGGTGCAAAAGTCTCTGCTAAAGCAGGAGTCGCAGTTTTCTATTCTGCATCCTGAATCACAAGGATCATAAGGAACAATGAGACAGCTAAGTTGGGGTGAGACTAAAACTGAAACAACTTATAAAGCAATAAAATAGTGTTCCTCATTATAGCACTTCTGGTTTTGCTGTCATCCTGAAATCTATCTGCTCTGTCAGAGAAATTACAATTAACTGTAATAATTTACCATGTTTTCCCCTACATCCTTTTGAACTTTTTTTTTTTTAATTCAAAACTGTAGATAAAACCTGTAGTTAAGTGATATTTGAGTTAATTACATCTTTTTTGAGGAAAAAAAATTCAATGTAAATTATTTTTGGTTTTAAGTAATTTTGAGGAGACTAAGATGCAACAATTTATTTTGGGAAGTATGCATGTATTATATGTACTGCCTTCAGTTTATTATTTGTCACTGAAAGCAGGATACATCTTTTTCCATGAGTTGTCCCTATAAATAGCTGAATGAATACTTTCATGTATTATATCTGATGTACATACCTACACATGTGCTACCATGCAAAAAGTCTCAATTTTTCTGGATATAATTCCTCTCTATTATTAAGGCAGTTAAGCCATAAAAAATAACCATTATCAAATAATTAAAAGACAAAAAGATATAATAAGTAGCAAAACACCCCAAAAAACCTATTGTCTTTTGAAATATTGGATTTCTCTGAAAATTTAAGAGAAATATTGTCTTCAATACATTACAGACTCAGAAGCAGACTGTTCAGAAACATCCTATCCCATACTAAAACATGGCAACTTGGAAATGCACTAGATATCAACAATCATCTGCACACCTGGAAAGCAGAAATACTTACACAGAGGCTTATGAAAGTCAGTCATACATAACTACAACAAAATGCCAGGGAAAAAGGTTCCAAAGATTAAAAAGTAAAAGCCATTGGA
The DNA here is from genome assembly GCF_003259725.1 of Athene cunicularia. Lineage (NCBI taxonomy): Eukaryota > Metazoa > Chordata > Aves > Strigiformes > Strigidae > Athene > Athene cunicularia. The sequence goes on from NW_020799095.1 coordinate 134,419,912, forward strand.
ACACTAATGAATACTTCAAAATTATTTTTAAAAAAACCCTAATCCTTCAGCTAATATACTCTAATTTATATATACTACATTAACTGTATCCTTTCTTCAGCTATCTGAAGTCACAGAAGGAGGCATTTGTTATTCATGTCATGAAACAAAATACTAATCTTTTTTGGTGACTTCTGTCAATCATTTATTCTTCATTCTTTTCTGAAGGAAAAAAACCCACAAATGTAAGGACTTCTGAAATAGCTATTGGTACATATCCCCTAACAACACTTCAAATTTGGCCAATCTTTATAAAACAGATCTTAATAATTATTCTTGAACTTCAGCAGACCAAACCAGGGCATACTGTAACACTTAAACTGGGTGGTGGTAGCAAATTATCCTTTGTCAGCAATTAGGGAAATATGAGGCTTTTTAGATTAGATTTCTTGTGGCATTGGAAAATAAATTATGCAGACTGCATGAAAAGAAAAGAAAATATTTCAAATGCTGGTACACCTTCCTTTGGTTAGAAGGAATGTATACATCAGTTCGAAGCTTTGCACGGCCAAATGTAAGCTCTGCAGGCTCTATTTATACACATAATCTGCGTGCTACCAACTCCTGTGTCCAGCATCGCTCAGAGGGGCTTTTAGAACTTTTATATAAGCAGCACTAGTTGCACTTCTTATCACAGTTTAGTTTATAGGAAATTCCCAAGAACAACACATGTTTTTTCACAAGGGTTGAACCAATCTCCAAAGAACAGGAGATCAATGCCCATACAATGACCCTGCAAAATCACTTTCCCTGATTAATGTGTCTGCAAGGCAAAACGGTATGGTGAGCTGCTCTGGAAATGTACTGCAATAGTTAATTGCAAATCTGGTTTGTTACGCTCAAGATGTACTGCAAGTATTTTATTCATTGCAATGCTTGAATCAAACATCCAGTGTGTTTAAATATTCAGAAAAAAAACATTTGCCTCTTGCCCACCCACACAAGACAGTTTGAAAAGACATCAAGGTTTTTCCGAATCATGTAGTCCAATGATGAGGTGCAGAACAAAACATTAAAAGAAAAACGAGCATCACGTGACCCTCCCTCAGATCCAAGTGACGCAACTATTGCTTTCAAAACATGTTGTAGAGTAACATGTTTAAAGTTTACTCCATTTGAACTTTTTGGGTGGAAGATGGATTAAATTAAAAATTTCTTGTACAAGTTGCTTTTTGATAACATAAACATGCTTAGTAAGCGAACGCCTGCCCCACCTTATGCTGGAGATACCCCCCCTTAAACTATTGCTATTAACAGTACATATGTGAATACTCCATATTTAAACATTAAATGAATGAACCAATCTTTCAGTTTCTTGATCACAGTTCAAAATTCCCATCCTATTTACATTTTTTGCTTTGCATTCTATGCCACTTTTCTCCAGTATCACAGTAGAATCCCTGTCACGATAATTATATTTTGGAGGCATTAGCAGGGGCTTCAGGGTGAAGGTCGAGTGGAGATCTCCACTAAGGCAGTTTATTTTCAATTTTTTTCCTACGAAAATTATTTCAAATATGAAATGCCTATTATTTAATCTGTATCAGATGTAATTTTGGGGGAAATACTGAAATAATATTATTAATACTTTAAGAATTCTGAAATCAAAACACCAATTCACCACAGTGATATTCAGCACAATACTTAGGGTTACTGGCTGCTAATCATAATGATAATTTAACTCAGTAACAGAGAACACTGTAGCAGAAGATCAACTGGGAGCAACAACTCCTTTTTGTCATCCTCCATACACTCAGTTTCAGATCATGAAGATGGTGGTGCAGCTAAGCCTTGCATAGATGTTTTAAGTAAAATTTAAATAACCTATACTAAAAATCTGAAGAGCAGTACTCTAAAAGTTAGAAGAGCTAACTTTCTAGAATTCTATTTCCAATCACAAACTGTCACAGCAGTGGTTATAAAATAAAGAAAACATTATAGAGTTTATTATTTTTTTGTGCCTAGCTTCATCTTATTACATGGTTTCAATCCTTCTGGGGCAAATTTTCCTTTTTTTTTTTTTTTTCCTAATAAAAGTGCTATTAAAAAAACTATTTTAAATATGACTGAGATTAGTAAATTAGAATAAATTAATTCTTTAACTTCTTTTCCTTTTACAGCTAAATATACCAGCATGGAGAGATAAAGAAAGTGCAAAAATTTTTAGTTGGACTTCTAAAGAAAGCTGATACTCCATTATGAATATTAAGATAGATTGGTTTGGAAATAAATATAACTGTGTTGAATTTTGTATTTCTTTTTGTTAATCAGCATCATTATCTATGTAAACTTTATTTAATGTAGGTCTTAATGGAAGCATATCAGAGATTCCTAAATTTTTTTGCATTCTATTATTGAAATAATGAATTGGATAATAACTGACTAATATAGTATGAAATCTACATAAGAGCTGTTAGACGTAATATTCAATCGTTAAAAAACCCAACATTTTGAAAAACTGTATTATCCTTTACACAAAATAACATACTAAAACCCAAGGAAATATTGTTTAAAGTTAATGACCTGAACTGCTTTCTTCTGATTGCCACGGTTTTCAACCATACAAACTTTCTGATCTCAGCATCTTATGCCTAACTCTAGAGAAGGAAAGCAAAAGCTTTCCTACTTTTAAAAAACCCTATCTAAAGCCTTTTAAATCCCCTTTAAATTAACTAGTTAGCTTACTGATATAATAAACTTGAACAAAACGGAGATTCTTTTTTCATCTGGACATGGTTCTTGTCAAAAGTATTTTTATTACGTCAATTTACTAGCCATAGATCCAATTGTTTTTCTCAACAGTTCAGTGGTTTCATCTTCTGTATAATTTCAGTAGCTAAACCATAGAGCTAGTGTATTCTTTTTAGTCCGATTAAAAGATTACTTAGAAGTTTACAACACCAAAAAAACCCCAAAGGAAACAAGACCAAAAAACGTGAGCTAAACATAGCTCAGATTTTAGACCCAAGGAGCTCTTTAGGTGAAGGAAATAGATAATGCATAACTGACATTATTCTTCAGAAATTTTTTTTTCTTTAAAAATAAACAGAAAATGGTACCCACTAGAGGTTTCCAGATAGACAAGGATAACTGCCTGGGAGACTTTAGAATCAGTAAGGAGGATGAGCCTGGAAGATTGGTGTTGAGGAGAGAAAGAGTCAATAAGTTCAGATCTGCAGAAGAACCCCAAAGAGCAATCACATACCTTTGGAAAGCCTACCATATTTTCAAAGCAAAATGACAGAGTTGGAAGCTTAATATTCAGAACCTGAGAGTGAAGAAGTAAAGGGTCCTTCATTGCTGCTCTTCCCATTTAGCTAGCAACAAGAGGTCTGTAGGTCAGGAGCAGACACTTTAGTCTCTACCTCTTCCTTCCCTTGTATTCAGTTTGCAGTGTTTATCAATGGTCTGCTTTCTACCAGATCTCAAATCCCTTCAATTCCTGTTCAGCATTGGGTCTCCTTATATCCCACTGGCCCTACTACCCTCTACTCATAGTCAGGGCCTGTTAGACATCATAACACTCTTACTACAACTCTTCTAGCACAATCTCATCTTTTCTTTCTATTGATTCTATCTTGGGAAAGTCAGAAAGTCAAACATTTGCTTCCATCTTTCCACTTGAAAGGTATAAAACACCCTCGAAAGCCACCCTTATATGAAGACCACAAATCTTCCTCGAGTACCATCCTCACATAACTGGACTTCAAAAAGCACTCAGGGAGGCCCAGAGAAATCAGCTGGTATGTTTGATTAGCACAGCCCATTTCTAAACAGATGACACTTTTTAAAATGTGTTGTATACTTCCCACAGGATTTGTATGTAAATGTTAAATGAACAACATTCTGACCTCACTGAAATCCATGGCAAAAGTCCTATTTGCTTCAGCAAAGGGCAGTTTTAAACTAACAAATTTCTTATCCCATCAGATAAACCTGAGCCCACTGCAATGACTTCAGTGGGCAAAATTAATATTAAGAACCCTAAGAGATACAATCTTTCATGATAAATACCTATTTATAAAGCGAAAAGTGTAAACTGAAGAAGAGCAATACTCCAAAAGTTAGAAAAGCTAACTTTCTAGAAGTCTATTTTCAATCACAAGCTGTCACAGGAGTGGTTATAAATTCACAGCTCCATGACTTCACCTCCCAGGAGAAAGGGTGGAAGAGAAGTCACTATTTTGTCTGGTGAAGCTAAACTGGGCTGAAATTAGACAGAAGGGCTTTGCTCAAGTATCTTCAGTGTTCAGACAAAACAAAGCAAAACAAAAACTTATCCCTTCCACAGCGCTCTAGAATGTTGATTTATTGGACAAGATATATAACTTGTCCAATAGGATGTCTATTGATCCTGTGTAATCTCTTCATTTAGATTGACAGGAGAGTAAGAACTTGAATGACTGATATTTCAGTAGAGCGCGAGGGTAGATTATAGTATGCAAAAGGGCCTCCATGTTTGAGAGCAGTTACAGAATAGGGTCAACAAAGAAACAATTCCATGAGCTAATACCATGCACCTGCTCAGTCAATGGCCAGGAAATCTGCCAAACTGAAGGACCAAATTCTTTGGTTCTGCAGAGGAGGAAAAGAAAAAGGATCATATCTCCATTTAAAAAGGCCACTTTCAGAAAAGAATCCAAAGACAGAAATTTAATTCTTCAACTTTGCTTACTGAAACAGTGGTAAATGATAATTTATGTACAGGACTTAGTAGCCAAGTCCCCTTTTCCTTAATTTTCAGTGAGCTCTAGCACCCCATGGCACTTCAGAAATAATTTTCTTCTGAAGTGTTTTTGCACCAGACTTTTTTAGAAAAGTAGTAGCTATGAGCCACGTTTCAGTCAGAGCTGAGAGACTTCAGTCAAGGTTACAGCAACCAATCTCATCTATAGGAAGTGCATTTAGCTAGCCAGCAATAAAACATTTGTATTTAGGCTTTACAATCTCACTTATATTGACCCAAATGTTCCTCTGCCATTTACTTGAATAACATAAAAAAGCAAATCTGATTGATGTGGATGAAACTTACAATATTTATAGAAAACTATAAAAATGGTGCATTAAAGAACTCAGGAAGAAGAAAGCCCGGATTACAAATTATGCCCAAATTAGAGATACATTTTAAGCAGATGAACCACAGTGATATTAAAAGATTTTCATGACCCATTTTGGCTTCCTGACAGTCATGGTAAGCTACTCCCACTCATTCTTCTTTTAAAATGAGTATTAAAGAATTGATGGACTTACATTTTAGAGAAGGAATCAAAAGTCCAGGAGATCAAAATACAAATTCAGATATTGAATTAAATTTAGACTCAGGTACATATGCCTATTAATGTAAAAAAAAAAAAAAAAAAAAAAAAAAAAAAAAAAAAAAAGTATGTGCCTCTGCAAACAGCTTCTTTCTATACTATAATTAGAGAGAGCATAATATTACCAAAACAAATACTATCCTTCCATAGTAAATTTATCATCAGCTTATAAGGTGATGCAGAATAAGCTGAATTGTAGGGAAATATAATGCATTTGAAGCTCAAAATAAAGAATAAAATGCTCCATATTAAGATGCACATTCTTCATATTTTAACATACCTTAACAAGATGGCTTACTATATTAGTTTCTCATTTTAAGTGCAATACGATGAATTGCATGATGATGAATAAAGTCAAAAAGTATCTATCTCAACTGTAATAAGTAGTTACTAATTTCTAAAATATTTTTACTGATATGCTGAATGTTGAAAATGTTACATGTCTTATTTTGCCTTTCTGAAAGATTCATATCCTGTAGCATTTCCATTGTCACACTGTGCATTTCTAACCATAATCAGTGTGATTAACTATCCATCCATAACTCCGTAACAAAGATATTTTGTAGTACACATAGTGGTAAAGACTGTTGCTCAGTTCCTAGTAATTTACTAACACCGATTCACAGCAAGTTCTGCCCTGCATGCAACACGGGCACTGGTGAAGAGCAGTTGAGTATGGGAAAGGGAAGTGAAAACACATGAGAGGATCTGCATGAGTGGAAACCAGCAATGACCTGCGTAAGAAAGAGAACTGTACTCAACACCTTTAAGACAAAAAGATGATGACCATATTTTGCAAAAGGAAGCTGCAGACTGAAGCTGGGGAAGGAAATGTGTCATTCCTAAATTGAAGTGCTTGGTAGCCTTTGCACTGAAATTATGTCCTTGCTTGAGGTGTCCCCTTGTGTTTAAGAAGTCAGAGTAATAGGTTATGATTCACTGCAGTTAGCATTTTCCTTTCAAAGGTCAAACTCAGTCTTTCCATTGAGACACCATTCCAGAGGAGCCTCTGGGCCTGTAACTTATTAGGTTGGTTATCCTGGGGAGTGACAACTGTTGTTTGGTCCAAAGCACCTAATACTTTGGTCTTTCACACTGAGCTCTGACTCAGTGTCTACTCTTCTTGCCCCAGATCTCTGTCTCTTCTACCCCAGAACCTCCTAACTACACCTATCCCCAGACTGTCCCCATTCTCACTTCCCCATTCACACTCACTTCTTTCAACTCTGCTGCTCAGTAAAACAGAATTAGCGCTACAGACTTAACTTTTTTTCTGCCATCCTGACATGTCTGTTGGCACTCCACACCAATCTGTCATTGTCCAGCACCACTTTCTGTGCTAATCCTCTCCAGAATTTCCAAAGTGGAGAGACTTCAAAAGTCCAGACAGTCTACACAATTTGTAACTCACCTTGAGGACACGAGGGCACATGAGCAACAAAGACTGTGATAGTGCTAACAAGAGCAGGAGACAGAGGCAAGATGCTAAAGAAAGCTATGATGTGAGCAGTTCTTATAGGGGATGGAGTATAAGTTGAATAACCAATGGAGAAAGATGAGAGACCAAAACTTCCAGGAAAGTCACTGAGGAGACAGTAAGGAGAGGAGAAAAATCATAAGCAAAACAGCTTTAGCCTACGAGGCAGTATCTATAATAGTGTCCTGGGTTTGAGTGAGTAGCGGGGGTTTTGGTAGCAGGTGATGGGGCTACAGCAGTGGGCCCCTGTCAGAAGCTTCTCAAAGCTCTCCTGGCTCCAAGTCAGACCCACCTTTGCACCAAGGCTGAGCCTCTGTGATAACATATTTAGGAAGGGGAACCTGGGAGGAGGAGTTGGAGTTGCAAGGAGAACATCTGTGCGAACACCAAGGTCAGTGGAAGAAAGGAAGCGGGGGAGGTGTGCTGGTGCTGAGTTCCCCTGTACCCTGTGGTGAGAGGGCAGGGTCACCCCCTTTCACCCAGGGAGGTTCACAGTGGAGCAGATGCCAACTGCAGCCTGTGGAGGACCCCACCTGGGAGCAGGTGGCTGCACACAAAGAAGGCTGGGACGCTGTGGGGAGAAGCCCCCACTGTTGTAGTTCAGTGCTGGGAGAATTGCAACACGTAGGGGTGTACTACACCAGGAAACACTGCAGCCCTCGGGAGGGCCTCATGTTTGTGGAGGACTGTCCCATGAGAGGGGAACCACGCTGGAGTAGGGTGAGACTGCAAGAAGTTCTAATCCCTGGCCAAAGGTGGAAGAAGTGGCAGGACTGACGGCACCCCCATTCCCTTCCCCCTGTGCCACTGTGGAAGGAGGTAGAGATATCAGGAGCAAAACTGAGCCCTGAAAGAAGGGAGGGTGGGGGGAGGTGTTTTCAAGATGTAGTGATGTCCTGTCAAGTGTTGTTAGTGTTTGTAATACATTTATGGGATTTTTTTCTTCTCTTAACAAACCTGTCTTTTGCCCATGATTGCAATGAGTGAGTCATCCCTCTTTATTCTTACCTCAATTCCCAAGTCTTTTGCTTTATTTTCTCCTTCACAGCTCTGGAGGAAGAAGAGGGAAGTGAGCAGCTGCATGGTGCTCAGTTGCTCTCTGAGTTCAAACTGTGACAAGTAAGTAGCTATTTAACCTCCTCAGCAGATGTGTCTTAGGTCACTGCAGGTTTATTATTATTCTTATACAAAGATTTTTAAGCTACAGCTTTGGCAGAGGCTGAACATGAGTGCTAGAGAATGATACACACAGTCACTTGACCGTAACACGCCCTGAAGTTTACCACAGGTCTACCATTTCGTAGAGACAAATGCTTGGAATACAACATCATAATTATAAAATACTGTAGTAAGGATTTTTTTTTAAATAAATTCACTTAATAAACACTTAGCAATGCATTTCCAATATGTTCTAATCTTGATTAATTATTAGTTGAGATCTTTTAAATAAAGCCAAACCACAGTGTTTTCAATGAGTACTTTACAAATATACAATTGCCCTATTAAATCTAAAATGACTACACATTTAATAAATCTTAATTCAAAGCACTGTGATGATTTTTGTTGACAGACAGGTGGAACAAAACTCTTCTGTCAGAATAGAAAGTAAGGCCAAAAATCATAAAATTGCAAATAGACACCCAAAAAAAAAAATCAAAATCCATTTGAAGGAGGAAAAGTGTGGAAGAGATAAGGAAAAAACCAAATGTCTATAAAATAATGATATCCATCCAATTGCATTTGCAAAATCCAAAATGCTATATTCAGCTTGTTTTTAAAAAAATAAGCCATATTTGAAGGAAACAAACACAAAAGTAATCAAAATTAGTTCTAAAAAGTCAGAACAATTTCATTTAAAGCAAATAGAGCTACCACTCTGGTAACTGTACTCCCTGACAGACTGTTACAATTGCACTGACTACAATAGTCTCAGAAGGTCATATGCTCTGCTGTACTACACAAGAAATAGTGAAACCATGATATATTAATGATGTCATGTTATTTTGTAACAAAGTTAAAAAAAATCATTACCTTTCTTAATAAAGTGAATTAACTACATGTGTTTAATAAATGTTGAGCCTATTTAAAAGTTCTCTTTATCTTATTTTTACTGAAGGCACATGGAAGGGGAAATGAAAATTTTAGCAATGTCAGGCCCTCCTGTGAGAAAGAGGAGAACCTAAACAAATGGAGTAGCCAACCACAGCTGAAGGGAGCTGTAATTTCCAAACTCCGAGTGCTTCTTCCCCCTAAAATTGTAGAGGTTAATATGGATACAAAGTTGAAAGGTTCAAGATAAGCTTGATCCATTAATCAGACCAACATTAAACCAACCACCTAGATGACAGATTTCGTCTTACTCTTTAATACAGTTCTGGTTTTTTTCTCATGAGATTTTTTTCTTGTTGGAGCAGTTCAGTTCAAGTAATTAATATTAAAATTTCAAGGAAAATTAACAAAGTGTAGCACTTCTGGTCATTCTTCTACAGAAGAGCCTCGGCACTTTCCAATTTGGTGTCCAAATGTACTTTATTCTCATACTGCAGTGTTCAAGATTAAAATAATCTCCATCAGGAAACTCTACATCGATTTCTTGAGACAAGCAGTCTTAAAATTACATGATTCACTGTTACTAGAAAAACAGTCTAGAACCACTTAGCAAATTCAAGACACGCATACTGCTTACATGTAGAAAAGAAAATTAGTCTTGAAATTCAAAGTTTCCATCATTTTCGAGCTGCTGCACTTGGCTGTGGTATTTATTGTGTTACACTTGGCACTATGTTTGGCTTTTAAAATCATGTCAACATTTTCCATAAAAATATGTTCTATAGCTTCTCTAACAAAAATGGGCAAGTGTTCCAGTAATAAAATGTTAAACAGCTTTTGTGCCTATAAAGACATTAATAGGGCAAAAACCATTTCAACTTATGTAATTCAAGCCCTGTAACTCCCAGATGGATTTTAACATAGACGTAATTTTTATTATTTTTAGCCGAGATAATACTATCTGAGCAACAGAGTCTGTAACTAAGAGCACCTAAAAGTAGGAAGAAACCCATTCTGTTTTTTAAGAAAGTTTATTTAACTCAGCTTAAATCCACAAAATGTCTGTGTCCACAATATGTGCTATGCAAGATCACCAAACCAACAAAAAAATGAAGATGTGATTTATAGATACAGCAGTTGGCAGTTACACTAAAATAAAAATACACAATACAAAAATCATTGGAGGGGAACCAGGACTCGTTGGTAAATGTGACTGCATCATTATTCTCACAGGGGGAGACTGTCAAAGGCATGAGGGCGAGTTAAATGCCAGTGCTCAACACATGCCAATAGGAGTTGGACACAACTCGCATTTATGCTTTTCAAAACCAATCCTGTAATTCAGGGAAAAAGGCTACTTTCTGTAAGTGGTAAAAATGAAAAAAAGTTATATTGAATTCAGCATCTACCTTCTGCATTTTTTTTTTCTTTTTAAGAAAGTAAAGAGAGACTACCCCACTACAGACTAATTTTCCTATTTCACAAGCACAGTATAGGGTAATATCGATAAACTCATCTATTTCCCAAAGCTGTAACTATATTCAGAAACATTTTTATATGGATAAGTTTTTGCAGACCAGTTTGAAAGGTTTAAAGCATACAAGTTGCTGAATTCACAAACGTGTTATGAAAATTAAGGTCAAGATCCTAAATTACTTTACAGAAGGGATACATAAACCATATACTGGTCTAATTTATTTTTTCATCAAGTCCTAGCCACCTGGTATAGATTAGGCAGCACTAAGCAATATCACACAGCCGTTGGGAACACAACATGAAGAATACCATATCCACGAAGCCCATGCAAGGAATGGGGAGAAAGAGGCGGGATGTCATTGCATGGACTGGGACAGGTCCAGGCACAGCCACGAGTGCTCCTCGTCCAGCCCAGACCGCCAAGAAGTGACCTCACACGGGTCTCAAGATTATGTGTGATGTGAAAGCCAGCACCCACTCCCTCACAGCATGGTGCGTCCCAGTGACATGCCACAGTGCTGAGGGAAAGAGTGCCACACATTTAACAGACACTTGATTATTCCAGGAATCTAAAAAAAAAAAAAGCTATTTCTCACTGCAGGTTCTTAGGTTCACTGACCAAAGTCTGCTTAGACTATCACACACACACACAAAACCTCCCTTCTCCCCCCTCAAATACGAATTAGAAGTAATAGCAATGATTAATAATCCATATGGGTAATACTCCACATATGAGTATATGGAAAAATCGATACAAATCAGCACAACTGCCAGAGAGCAGTGAAATAATGTGTAGAGATACCAGAGCACTTGTTGATTTTAACAGTTATGCTTCTAGGCACAAACAGGCAAACAGGGAATCTTGTTGCACATTAGCAGGTTGTAAATTTCCAAATAAAATGCAGTACTAAAAGTGAAAGGTTGTTTGTTTGTTTTTAATAGTACATCTGTTTTATTAAAATAGTAACACTTACATATTAAAGCATGTCTGGTGTGAGGTGTCTGGTCATCTGAAATTTGTGTGGGAACAAAAAGCATGACAAGAAGCCCACCCATATATTAGTGCATATACTGACTAGTACCTATATGAGGCACTGTTAAATTAATGCTTAATCCTTTTCATTTTCATATAGCGGGAATTTGTTAAAACTAGGAATATATCCTTAAACGATCATTGTTTCCCACATTTCCCTTCTAACGAAAGCAATAATATCAAGAAAAATCACAACAATAAAAAAACAGGTTAATGCATCAACTGTTTAATCTGCTGAATGTTGCACATCTTGGCATGTGCTGGGATGTTCTTCAGCAAAGTTTTGTGATGATCTTGAGACATTTGTGAAAATACCACCATGTTCCACAACATATCATCTTAAAAACTGAGCGTGAATTATAACTTCCTACAAAAGTGAATGTAAACGTTCAAATAAAACTCACTTGAACATCTGTTCATATCTGGCGTTCGGAGTCCGTAGTACCCCGATGGGCAGGAATGCAAGCATTCACCATATTGTCTCATTCCTTCTCTTCGTAGGAAGAAGAATAACTTGTGTTGGCATCTGATGCACCCGTTATCCTTTGAACAAGATAAACAGCCTTTGCAAATTGGATTTGGTCCATAGCTAGCTGAAAAATAAGAAGATAAATTACACTTCAAGATCACTTGGAAATTATTTTGGCCGGAGGTCCTTTTCCCTCTAAAGTGTTACTTATCTATCACAAGATTACAAGTAGATTTGAAAGGAGGGTTCTGAAAGTGCACTCACTCGTCAAACATCTGCACTGGCAAGTGAATAAAAAGAAATGCAATCTCTATATTTTTAATTGTATGTATGGCAATTTAATGAATTAACACACATTTAAAATAGAGGTATAGTCAAGCAGAGACCAAGCTATACAAAGTTCAGCAGTACAATAAATAAAACCCAGACGCTGAATTCTAGTTTGAAGCTGGGGACATAAGCACACAACAGCAACAAAATAGAACATCAGCACCCTGATATATGCACCTGGAATGATATGTCCAAAGAAATCTGACAACCACACTAATGCAGTTTCTGACTTGTGAAGAGATCAATATTAAGAGTAGAGAATTCTCTGCAGAACAGGTACAGCACTAACAATGTGTGCTGTCCATAGTGTGCAACGTCCTAGAACAACTGTCATCTCACAGTTTCTTCTTGGTCTTTCTAATGAGAATGTCAAGACAATTATTTACAAAAAAAAAAAAAAACCACAGCAAAAAAAACCCACCACAGTATCCATTTTAACTTCCAAGAGTCTTTTTCTTCAATTTTCTACCCCAAATGGGCTGAAAACCATATGCAGAGACATTACCAAAGGAGGGCACTTAGTGCAGATTGCCATTTTAGGTCACCAGCTGCTGTATCTCTAAATTCTGTTCTCTCCTTCGGGTTTTTAGGGGGGGTTGAGGGTTTTTTTCTTTTAAATTTTTTGGCCGATAGCTGTAGCACAAACCTTAGCTCCATCACTCTTTGCCTGTATGGGCTTTTATTATTCCACCTTTCTGCAGAGTCACAGAACACTCCCCTATCCCCATGGGCTGTCAACTCCTCCTCAGGCACTGGGTCAGCACAGCAGGTTAGCAGAGGGAGGATGGCTCAAGACATTCCTGAAATCAGCATAACTTAACAGGTCTGTTTTAAATACTAAATTGACTACAGAACTTCACAGGAACTTGCCAGTTCAAACCTGGTTTACTGGAAACAAAAGAAAAATATTATGTAACAGAAGGAAAGTGTCTTTGGGATCTCAAGAGCTTTTTAATAGAGGCCACCCTGAGAGCAGCTTACCAAAAGAGCAAGAACTGTGTTTAACTGCTATATTTTTAAATATTTTAAAGCGTTCACACCCTAACATAGTACTCTTTTATTTTTATCTTGTATGGATGGATAACTGAGGTTGTTCAATAGATTACTTCACCAGCAGAGCCAGGAAAAGAAAAAAGGAAAAGCCCACCACCCTCTGGAACCAGTAGCTGATAAGCTTTACTCTCACCTTCACACATCTGCACACCACATTTGCACTCCCTCTCTGCTCCGTCCCCCCCACACGCCTCACCAAGTTCAGCACGACAGCATTCAACTCCCATCTTGTACAAAATAATCCTAGTGGGTGGCAGGCAGGATGAGAAGCCAAACAATCCGTTGTGAAAAGGTTCAGCCAGTAGGACACTTGCTGAGTGTTGGAATCCTCTGGCATCAGGCTCACCTGGTGAGATCCTCTTGATGGGAACAGCATCCTTGCCCAGTATGGTATACATACAATTCTTTGGCTGTTAACCCTTTTGTAATGACACACCCTACCAAACCAACTGCCTTATACTCCTAAACCAGTTCCCATCTCCTGTTGCCCACAAGACCTCAGATATAACTTTTCCTCCACTTCATCTTGCAAGTATTCTCATTCACAATCCACATCTTCAAAGACATACAATAAGAGAAACAACCAGATGATGAGCTAGGCCTGCATGCATCCCTCATCTCACTGTCGGCAAGGACTGCCTATCTGTAACCACATCAAATAATATGTGGCCATGTACTCCAAAGCAATTGTTGCTTAACACATGGTGGGCAACGCTGCAGACTTCTGAAACCCCTTTTAGTCTCCCTGAATCTTGCTCTCAGTAAATCTTGTTCAAGGTTCCTCAGAGAAGCCTGTGCTATAACAAAAGAATTAAAAGGAACAAAGCAAAAGTAAAGATGCAAGATGCCTGACTTTATTCACCACTCAGAGTATGTTTTGGAGTTTGAACCAGCTGAAGTCAGGATCTCATATACAGCATGTATATGGTTATGACTTAGGGCCAGGCCAATTGCTTGAACAGCATGGATGTAGCTAAAGGCTACTGTTCTCAATAGTGTGGCCTGGGAAGCAGGAATTGGGCTCTGGAGCAGATACATTTACCGTGTCCATGCAGGTCTCATGTCCACCGTCCCTCATTGACCCCCATTAAAATTTGGACTCCTTGGCTACAAAATGTGTTCCAGTTCAACGTAACACCTAGACGCTCCTTATTTTTTATCTCCTGAGCAGCCTTAACAAATTATTTCTAATTTATATCCCCGTTTTTTTTCCCCTCATAGGAACACTGTGAGATTCAGTTCATCTAAACTTGTAAACTGCTCTGAAATCCTCAGATAAAAGGTATTATAAATGTGACACATGTACTGTTACTTAAATGAATTATTATTAAATTCACACATTGAATTTGGATAACAGAGTTCAAGATGGTCACATAGTGAATGGCCACATAGTGATGACTTTCCCTGTTGCTCTCCTAGTGATTAAGTTACAATAAAAACCTAAAAATGCATTAGACATTTTTCTTTCTTTACAATAGTGAGAAAAAAAATATATCTTTGAAGAATTATACAATGGTAAGGTGAGATAACATGATTTGTATGCTGTAATACATAGAGTAAACTTCATGAAATAATCTGAAAACTTCCCATTGTGCTGCTTAGGCACCAAATTGAATAATTTCCAGGTATTTTGTGGACAGTAAGTTATTGTGAAGTGTGTATCACAGAACTGATGTTCTTCCATATTACTGTTGCTTATATCCTTTTCAGAGCCTCATGGGAAACATACTGACATCTGTGACCTTTTTGTCAATTCAGCTTGTCCCAAATCAGGGAAAATCATGACACATAAATTAACTAAATTCCTTGGACAGGGAACACACACTTTAACAAATCAAATATCATAGCACTGGTTTTGGTGTCACGATAGACATGCCATCTTGAATATACCAACTTAACTTTCTCTCTTTGCCCCTACGTACACAGGCTATAATTTATAAAATCCCCCCTTACTCAAAGTCTTCCCTTTTCATCTTGTTTTCTTAACATAGCAAATACAATGTATTCTTATCACATGCCACTTTTTCAATTCTCATATAATTGCTCTTTGAAGGAGGAAGTGAACGCCTTATACACCTATATATCTATACACTTCCTTTTGAATTTCTGCATAACTGTTTCTTTTTCCTTCTGTATTAGACTGCAAGAAAAAATAGTAAGCTTACAAGACATGGTCAATCACATTCCAAGTTACCAGCTGCATCATATGCAATGTAAAACATCATACTATCATCTCTATTTTGACCCTGTCTGGAACACCCTCCTCAGCTCTGTGTGCCAGGCAGGCAGGTTTCCTCCAGCCAAATCCCTCATGGAAACTCACTCCTTCCACAAGGCCCACAAATGTTAACCAGTGTCAGAGCGCTGCTGTCGTCACATCATAAAACTGAAAATGCACACATGCTCTAAGTTAGCACCATCCTCTGGGTCTCAAAGCGCGTGATTTCCCTGGCTGTCTGTTAAGATTGTAAGGTCCTTGCAGCAGGAGTAATGTTTTGTACAGCCACAAAAGTATGTATGCAGGTGTGAACACCGCACATAAACACACACACCTTTATACAGATAACGCATTTTATATTCCTTCTGCAATACTCTAGAGCATGTCTGTACTTAAAGAAAAAGCATTTAGACTTTATTCCCTATGTTGCTTTTTTAAATTTTAAATCTGGGATTAAATATGCCAAGTTTGAAAAGGTTACTTGAGAACACAGACTAGTACCCAAACACTGAATGAAACACTTCTGAACTCTAAGGGTGTTCAAAGTTTCATGGTTTGGATCCGTATCAAGTAAAATCAAATGTCAGCTAATTACTTTAACTCTTGTCTGGATAAAATGTATTTAAGCCATATTGCTAAGCGGTTTTAAGTGAATTGTTATGACTATTTGAAATCACAAGAGAATCGACAGTACAAAATGAGTCTAGTCTGTTCCCCACAAGAACACAAGTTGTTCTGTAAGCAAGAGAACTAAGAGCATTTGATTTTCTGTGATCTTACTGTCTTGCAGCCCATAACACAACAACTGCTATTAATTTGTCTTTATTGTATACCCACTTGTTAGGTGTCACAAACCTCTTTTAAACTTCAGCTTCAGCTCACCACAAGAACCTGGTGTTTTTACACTTCTGTAAAAAACAGGCTGAAGTGGACAAATGAATCCAAAACCCACTGGAGAAAGAGGAGGGCCTGGCAGAGGAACAAGCAGTAGAAAGTCATTACATCAGTATCAATTCTTTAGAGGGCCAGGCTAGCATGCTCATTATGTTCCTAATATCACCCACTGACTAGTCATTGTGTCACTATTTGGCAGTGTTTGGTCTTTTGAAGCCTCTGAAGTCAGAAATTGGGCTTACTGGTACAACATCCAGCTTAATGGCACTCTTGCCCTAACTGGGACTGCAGCCACATAAATGTTCATAATTGGATTTTAGTTCAGATTTAGCAGGAAAGTGGCCAACACACTTATCACTACAAACATGAGGTGTGCAGACCAGGACTCAGAGGAGGGAAGCAACTAAAAGACAACTACAAGCTGTACTTAGTGCAGAAAGAGATTTCATAATCCTGAATTGAATTAATGCTACAAAGATATCCCATACATATCCCAATAAAACCATCTAAAATACACTCATGCTTGGCATATGTCTTCAGGGTACCAAAGAATGGAACAAAGAATACAGCCTTACAGATAGATTAATATCACACAGTATATACAATGTACTAACACTGTAAGACTGCAAAGTCATTATAGTTAAAAACCATCTGATGGGCTATGAAGAGAAGCTGGCCAAGAAAAACACCAATTTTTCATTAGAGATATATAAAAGCAAAAGTAAGTTTTAGACAGAAAAAATCAATTAAAAAAAAAAAAGGAGAAAAAAAAATACTAGCTTGACTCTAGCCTTTAAGAGAATTAAGAGATTCAAGGTCAAGGAGGATTTTTATGAACAATTAGCCCAATGCCCTGTACAAAGAAGCCACAGAACTTGCACTTTACTAAAACATATCATTTAAGAAACCATTCAATCTTGATTTTTAAATTGTCAGCGGTAAGGAAACCACCACAACCTTTGTTAAGATATCATAGGGGCTAATCACTCTCACTGTTGAAAATCTGCAGTGGAATTTTGAACTTCAAATAGCAACCACTGGACCATTTTTATATCTTTGCCTGCCAGATTGCTAACAGTTTTTCAATGTTTTTTTCCCCAATGCAGACGCTCTGATCAGGTCAAGTCTTAGCCTTCTCATGGGTAAGATAAACAGAGCAAGATTCCAGAATGTCTCACCGCAAGGCAAAGTATCCAGTCCTTTGATCAAACCCTTACCATTTTATCAACAAGCTTATGGACACCAAAATAAAGAGCTCAGCAATGGAAAAGTGATTGTACCAGTGCCAAATACAGAAGTGATATAGCTTCTCTACTTTTCCTAGATATTATGCTCCCAAAACACTCAAATGTTACGTAAGGTTTTTTGACCACAGAGACCACCATTTCCCAAGTACCATGGTGCTCTGGGTAGGAAGCAGCCATCTTTTGGAGTTACACAGATCACCCAGTGCTATCTTTCTCAATGCTGGGCCTTAACCACATGGGATTCATTTTAACTGAAGTTGTCCACAACTCAGAAAACCAACATTCTCCCCACTCTTCCTCTGAAGATAGACTAACCGTAGGGTGGCATTTGACTTCAGTGAGTTTGGTATAAATCTCACCATATTTATACTCATAAGCAAACAATTTTGCCTGCTTATTATGAAACCATTTCTCCACTTCCTTTGGTGGTCTTAATTTAATTTTCAGTATCATAATTTTATGCTTAAACTACTCTCATTTGTCAGATCACTTCATTCTCTCATTATTGATTTAATGTCCTCCTGATTATTCTAGTCTAGGCCTCGGAAGATTTGTCTTCATTCCATCTATATTCAAAAGAGAGAGAACTTTTATTCCACTTCCAAATCAAAACATTTTATTTGTGTTACATGGCTAACAGCTGAATGCTTTCAGAATTTTCTGTACTGTTTTCCCCACCACCATGGCAGGGAGAATCTCTGTGAAGATCAGTTAGATATTACTGACTTTCAGCACCCTGGCAAGTCTCGAGAAATCACCTACATGTTGTGATATTTTTCAGTATTTAGTGACTTATCAGCATTGCAAACTGACTGAAATTTAGAAACCTAATTTATCAATAAAATGACATGTATGATGGTTTCAGGATGTCTTGGTTGCTTAGATATTTTGAGAACATTACTGACTTTCTTTCCAGCTGGGCTGAACTGCTAGTCGTACAAGTATTCAACAATTTGGAGCGTTTGAAGGACTCTCTCATTGTTTACTTTCTGATTGTTTACTTTCTGGATACCTGCTATCAACTGAAAACATTTAATTGCCCTTATCCTATTCTGTCTGCTGTTCACAACCTATGAGTCCTCACTTGCCTTCTCTACTCTACCGAATGCTGCTTCCACCTTCTACTTCTGATGTGAATCCTCCTCCACAACTTCTTTCTGATCAGTTCCTTGGGGGACATTTACTCTCTCTGAAAATGGAGCAGCAATGCTTCTTCAGTCTGGTTGCTCAGATGTCTTCCGTTTCCCCAGTGTCCCCCAGTGACCATACTCGTCCTCTCAGTCCAGAAACTCAGTGCTGTCAACAATTAACATTTTATTCATAGGAAGTCCTTTCTGGTTACTGGATGGAAAAGGAAAAAAAAAAAAAAAAAAAAAAACAAAAAAACAACCAAACATAGAAAACCCAAAACCAACCACCAAGCCTTACCAACCAACTAGTTCACAAATACCACTCACAGGTCAACTAATCTTGAAGACTAGCTCCTCCCAGATCCTTACATTTGGTCCACTCCCTGTTCAAACATCCAAGGAAATAGTAGATTTTATTGCATTTGCTGTTCACAGGGTCACCAGTTTTATCCTAGGTCTTACTGCTGTCACTGACAGAGTAATTCAACACTCACACCTGAAACAATGGTGATAGAAGGCCCAAGCATCACAGCCAAAAAGAGCATGCAGAAGCAAGAAAAGGTAAAATAAAATACAATATACTAAATAAAGTCCTCTTCCCTTGTGTTCATGCATACAGGCCAGCTACATAGCCTGTTCAGAAAAAAAAACAAAAAAACAACCAAACATAGAAAACCCAAAACCAACCACCAAGCCTTACCAACCAACTAGTTCACAAATACCACTCACAGGTCAACTATCTTGAAGACTAGCTCCTCCCAGATCCTTACATTTGGTGTTGAAAAGTCAAATAATGCACACTTATGTGCCTGCTGCCAGTCCCATTTCTGAGTTTTAATTTATAGGCCAATCCATTTCAGCTATAGTAAGAAACAGCCTTACACCAACAAATGGACCAATCCTTTCCTTTAACCCATTCAAATTGTTGATTTATAAAGTGGCTGCTTCAGTTGTTATCACTCTGAGAAGATTCCCTCCAAGATTACCTATTTCATCTACTTATGAGTTGCCAGAATGATGATTTTTTTAAGAACCCTGTAGTCTAGCAGTACCAAAACGTGACCAATACATGCCAATCACTGTACTGTTTGCCCAGCTCTGGGCAGTTTTGTCTACTCCAAAACTCAAAATTCTTTACCTTATCCGACATCTTCAGACTCTGTGAAACTATACATGATATAAGCTTTATATAAACTTCCATCAGTTAGTTTTGCAATTTAGGATACTTTATAAACCCCAGATAATTTGATTAAATGCTGGTAGCTTCATGTATAGTAACCTCACGAAACTCCAACCATAAAACCCAGGAAGATTGTTAACATGCAGTACTTTTGAATGATAACTTGTCTTCAAATTTCTCTCATTTACATTTTACATTAGTTACACTTTCATCTTTTTATAGAGTAAAACATAGAAATCCCCCAAAGCCACTACTTAAAAAGAAGAAAATAATCACATCTGAGATTCTGGGTCGTTCCCCAAACTGCAGCAATTCAGACATGGAGGCAAACCACCACAAGTCAGTATCTTTAGCAACAGCACAGATTAATTACATCTGATGAAAACAGAATAAATCAATTGATGGAACAGACCAGATCCCCAGTCTGATCTAGCCCTAGGAGCTACCCCAATGATCTAGCCCTAGAATCTACCCCAATCCTCTCTCCATCATGACCTTCGTGCAGTGGTAGGGCTCTTTTGCCTTAGTGGCACAACATGCTGGTTTCAACAAAGCGATATCTACACCTCCCTCCCACTAAGCCACCACTTTGTCACTCACCAGTCACAGCTACCCTGCAGACAGTGAAGTACAAAAGAGCGTGAGTACCGAGCAGCCCAGCTGCTCAGCACGGGGAGCTCTGCACCTGCACAGAGCTGGCCTTAAACCATCTACAGCAAGAATCAGGAATTTTCAAAACCAACTGCTGTGTCCTCCCAAACAGGCTTTTGAAAATCACATTCCTCAGCTAAGGCTTCACCTCTTTTTCACTTGTATCTCCTAAATCTCACCTATATATGAGGCACAGCAGCTCCTTCTAGGCTTTGTATGTAGGCAGAGGGAAGCAGGGAAGACAATCCATGACAACCCCAACATTCCCCAGCTTATTTCAAGTAGGAAGTTTATTTGCCTTCCATTGAAAATAAATCACATTGGGAAGCACGAGCAGACACTCAAACAGAGGCTGGTAGTTCCACTTCTAAAACAGAAGAAATAGTCATGCTCCTTTCAGAGATTTACTATATACTGGACCAACTCTTATATGTGGTGTTAATGTGGAAGCTGCAAAGAGAGACAAAAATAAAACCCAACTACTTTCCTCATAACACCATGTTGGTGGGGAGGCCTGGTCAGTGGAACCCACAAGGCAGTGTACTTCCACCTCTCAGTGGTTAAAAGTCACTTGGACACCAGTCTCAGACCTTTCAAGTTCCCATATTAGTCATCCATAAATGCACAGGCTGTCGCAGCCTATTTCTTAATTTTAAAATTGCACAGAAATACACAAGAATGCATTTTCCCCATGTACATACTCTGTGTGCCACCATCTGATGGCACATTCAATTGCAAACTTCATCCAGCGTATTGCTGCTGCAAATCAACGTCTGGGACACAAATCCTATTGGAACAAAGTCCCAGGCATTTAAACAAATTCATTTTTTTTTCCAAGCTTTTTAATATCTAGAATATTTCAACTAGCTGCTGTGAGTAAGATTCATCTCTAGCATGCAGGTGAATAAACAGAGATTTAATTTTTTCCCTTTTGATGCCATGTTTACTTTGTCTTCTATTATAAGTTATAACTTTTCCAAGCACTGAAAACTTCAGGGATCCAACATAGAGGCGTTCCAACAAAAACACAGTTCCAAACCCAGATCCACCCAAACCACTGAAGACAAAACATTTTTGGAAGCACTAAAGCTAGAGAGGTGAAGATCCAGAACACTCTGCTTAAGACTCAAAGTACAATGACATACAAGAAGACTTTATGTACAATGCATGATATTTCACTTTGTCCTTTTGTACTTTTACTGAACAATTCCTAAAAAGGTAAAAAAGATTGAGGAACAGAAAAAAACAAACAAACAAAAAAAACCACGACCAAACAACACAGTTTGAGAAGGAGCTCAAGTTTTTCTTTTCACTTCCTGGAAGATAAAATTCAACATACTTTTAAAGTGATAGATATCAAGTCTGGACTCTGAAGCTAGATAATCTATACAGCAATTTCAACAGAAATAAACAGAGGCAAAGACTATTTATTTTCATTGTTATATTAGGGACCACTAAACTAATGACTACATGCTTGTTTACTATCACATTTTATTGTACAACAGGAACTGGCATGTAAAGGAAATGCCAAGCAAATAAATATTTGACTGTGACTGTAAATCTGTAACAGTGAAGAACATGCTTTATCTCTCCAGTTAGTTTCATAAATACCAAACTTCTGAAATGTTGAACGGCATGTAAATGGAGCTTTTCACCTTTTTTTAAAAAATAAATAAATTATTAAACTGAAAGGTACAGACAGTGGTGCCCTCTAAGAATGAAGAAATCTAAGGTTTAGATACTTGGGAATACTCTGGAAGACTTAATGGCCTCAGACATAAGGAGCTGAGTAGGAAACTTCAAAATGCATGTAAGGTTATATTCACAGTATCATAAGTTTTGCAGAAGAAATGTTGTACAGGTCCTTACACTGAGCAAAAGTTAGTTCTGAGAAAAGCTTCAGTGGGGGTCTGTACAAGCAGATTTGCCAGATGTCCAAGCCTGATGGAGGCAACCTGGGTTTCAGGTTAGGCATTAGACTGAGAATGAAGCTTGGACCACACAGAAGTAAAATTGCTCCCTACAGTATTGCAGAGGACTAGGCTGGTAGTCTCCAGGTAGATCTGACGAGTCTGCAGAGAAACTCATTCGGGTACTGTGTAGACACAGCACTGCATTTCCTCAGCTACAGCAGCTGACAGAGTAGTTAATGAATATGTTTGTGCTAGAAAACCCATAGCACTTACAAGGTCCCAGGTGGGATACGTCAGCTGAAACCATTTCAACTCTTTTGGAACACTAGGCAGAGGGGAGATACTGTTTTTCTCTTGCCCAGGAAGGAAATTCAAAGCTAGATGGATGCTGGTGGCTACTCCAACAGCTACCCAGTTTCAGTATGTCCAGGACTCCAAGTGGCAACAATTCTGAACAGATAAAGGACGGCACAGGCATTTCAAGACTCAACAAATGGAAGCCTGTTCTGGCCTCAAACCTGACCCTGCTTTGAGTAGGATATTGGTAAGGGAGGTCCAATCTCCTGCTTGGGAGGTCTCTTCCAGACTGATTTATCCTGTGGTCCTACGACCTGTATCTGAAGTATCAGATTTCACCTCTTGCTTGAAGAAGGAGGCAGCCTGAGCTACATGAGGTGCAATACACTTCTGATGGAGGAGGAACAGGTAACAAAGCACCTGGGGATATAGAAAGTTTCCTGGATGTCCAGATATATTCCTTTTCACAGGAGATCCCATGGAAGGAGGCAAGAAGTATCAATTAATTAAATGGAAACAAAGCATTTTGAAAATGTGCTGTAATTGCAAATAGGGGAACTCAAAGGGTATCTTCACAGATGGAAGTATCCTTTCCCATACAAAGTGAGCCATCTTAAGTTCAAAAAGCTCACCAGAGGAAAAGATCTATAGGTAGCAGTGAAGTTCAGCTCAAATGAGATGAAATTCAGGAAAGCACAAGACAATATCTACCACTGGCTGACTCTGAAAAGCTCGCACCACAGACACCTTTCTCTTGAAAAAAGCAGAGATGTTCCAGAAGGACAGGTGACAACTTCCTGCCTCCTGTGAGCAGAGGACTTCCCCACAAGGACAAGCCACCCTGCCCCACTCTCACACTAGAACAGAGGTTTCATTATTGCACTCCTAAAATGAGAATTTGGATATGATCACCCACTTTGTACTACCAAGACTAAGGACAAAAGGCTGTATGTTCAAATGCTGAAAATCCCACCCATGTCCCCTCATTCCAGGAGGCGAGACTCTGATAAGAGGTGTTGGGGGCAGTATTCTGTATCAGACAAACCATTACCCTTTAGTGTCTCACACACACAGAAATACAGCAACTCCGTGGCCTATAAAGCTCATTCACAAGACTAAAACATGAGTACTGGTGGACTTCCAGCCCTCCCAAGACACCAGGATAAATTTAGCCATCAGCTATCAAAAAAGAAAAGTGCCATCCCAGGAAACTTTGGCATTGGATAAATCTGATATGCGATATCTCTGAGATAAGCATTTAAAGAATGTTACCTAGAGTTTCTGTAATAAGGTGGAGTCTTTTTGTATTTATAAAGACCGCTACCTTAGTGTGCTTATTATGGGGCAATTCAAAGTTAGATTGACTTTTGAAACAAAAAAACAGGTAAATGCTGATAAAAAATTAGCTATTTGACAATGTACCTGTGAGTTTTGGACTGGTTATATTTCCACTGTACAAGTGGTACATAGCATAAACCAGAAATGTGATTATTTGAAACTTTGCAAAGGACAGATTTGCCAAGCTTAAATTACTCATTGGCATAACTGACTGGAAACAAAAAACAGACATTGGAAAGAGTTAAAACTAGTAATTGTTTAAGGATAGGATATTCTGCCTGATAAATAAGAAGCCATAGCACCACAAATACCAAAACAACAATAACAAAAAAAAAAAAAGTAGGTCAAAAAAGACCATTCTGACTAAAAAAGAAAATAAAATTAAAAAAAACAACGTGGAATTTGTATTAAAGCACAGCTTCTAAGTATGGAAAAAACAAGATATTATCAGCAAATAAGTTAAAAAATTGAGATAATTGACAAATAACCTAAAGGGATCAAAAAAAACCCCCACCAAAAATACCCAACTCCACCCCTCTAAACCCTCAAATGCCCAAACTGAATAGTGAGTAGAGACCAGAATAACAAACCATATTTCTAACACTTAAAATAACAGAGAAAGCAAAAGAGCCTAATAGTTACATCTCATGTTTGGAATAACGCAGGATGTATCCACCCAATGTGATAACACAGCTGTAATTAAAACTTTGCCATCCATAAGAGGAAGCTATGCAAGAGGGGAAAAAAAATTTTAAACAACTATCACTTTGCCAAAGAGGGGAAAAAAAATTTAAACAACTATCACTGCCAGTCAGTTGCTGAATGAATTATCTTAACATTTCCCTGTAGATTTTTTTTTTTTTTAAGAAATGCTTTAAGACTGTGAAAAGCCCAACAGTTCAAAGGACAGTCGGACAGTCTATGTACTAAACAGGGAACTATAGACCGATTCATCTGACATCAATTTCAGGGGGAAAAAAACCCTGAGTCTTCAAGAAAGCATTGCATCATTGAGAAGTAGAGACTAGAATTAATCAACTGGAAGAGAGAGAACATATCCTCCCACTGGAAGCAGATAATGCAAGCAAAGATAGATGATATCTGTAAAGATAGGCAAAAGCTCTTTAGAATTGGACTATTAGGAAAGTCCATGGAGATCCCAAAATGCATCATCTGAGTAAAGAAAATCCTAGCCATACAGTCATTTAACAAGAGTCACCTAAAAATTAGCAATACTAAACATGTTCTTATATTTGTCTAAAGTCACATACTAGAACATAAAAAAACACCCAAAATATTAAAAGGTATTTATTCACATAACTATCTGTAAAAAGAAGCCTTCGTGAGGACAGGTCTGGGCTCTAAAATGAGAAGTGAAAATGACTGAGAACAAATTTACTTCATTGCATATACTAACGCAAACTCATGCACTGAGGAGAGTGCACACAAATGATCCCTTACTACACTTGTTTTCTTCACACAGTTATTTTACAGGAAGAAAGCAAAATATTTAAATGCATCTCTCACTTTGTATCTCAGATTTGAGTTTGTAATTCCTTGAGATCTTTTAGGAAGTATTTGTGACACATAAAGCTGCAGCTGAGAAACATAAGCACATTTTCATCTCTACCACCAGAGGCAAATTTTTAAGCAGTTATGACACTTACTTCTGCCTCTGAAAACAACATCATTAAACACATTGATATTTAAATTTATATTTGAACACTTAGCTACTTAAACTGAAACCTCAAGTTACTCATAATCTCTCTGGTGTTGGGTTTTTGTTTTTATTATTTTCTGACATTGTGAAGCATACAGAAAACAGGCCATCTTAACTTCAAGTACATTTTTAAAAAATGGAATAACGATGCAGTTAGAATACTCTACAAAGTACAGCTCCTCTCCAAAACATGACTGCAAAACCAACGATGTGATGTTCCACACTTATGCCTCAAGGACTTCCAGAACAAAGTTTGTTCGAGTTATGAGCTGTACACATGTGTGCGTGCACATATATGCACACACATATGTATTCTCTGCCAAAACCAGCCCTAGAAAAGAACTAGTTAAATCATGTCATGAAAGGTGATCGTATCTCCCTCAAAGATTTTGTACTCACTATGTTTTCTATTAAACCAGTTAAAAAACATGGCCTTCATAATTAAAAAGAGATGTAAATAAAGGCAGAATTTAGGTTGACAGTGCAATTCTATTTAATTATTCTTTAAATATACAAGCTGGAATCTAAAGCGCTTTTTTTGTCACAATGCTGGCTTTGCAAACTAACAAGATAAGCACCTTTTAACTCTATGAAGCAAAAATGATAGAGAATTCATACAAGATAGTCCCAGAGAATAATTAATTTTAGAAAAGATTTTTTATACTTTCAAGATCATTTCATCTGATTTTTAATTCAAAATATAATCACCATGTCTCCATGTAGTACTATTAATTATTGCCTAAACATTTTCATCAGCTAACATTACAATCGCCCAGATATAACATAATCCTAAACATGAGGCAGCTCCTAATTTTAATGTCCTCATGCCTCGTAAGTAACATTAGGGTCTCCTTACATTCAGGGTCATGGGACAAGACACAGCAGTCCAACTGACTCAGACTAAGGACCCAGCATTACCTCCATGAAGGGAGAAGAATGGGAGCAGCAAGCCCAGTACATACAGCGACTGCCAGTGCCTCCATCTGGAGCTGTAAACTCCTGGCTTACCGTGACTGCCTTCACACTGGTGGTCACAGGAAGCTAGTGATGGTAAGTTTGTGATTACAGTGAACCCTTTACAGTAGATCTGCCTCCCTCTTTCCACCTGAGCAGGAGCACTAGCCCATGATGGACCCTGAAGTCAGGGTACACCACAATACAAGGTGATGTTAACTTTGTGGCTGTTTTCTTTTAAAAAAACCTTCTTACATCTGCCTGAACATAAAATGAAACAGGTAAGTATCTGATCAAGATAAAAAATAAAGTAGATGAGTTAGAAAAAACATGGAAAATGCAAGAGAGATAATCACGTGTGATTATCAGACTTACATATTTCACCGCAGTCAGAGGAGAAACCTGGACTTTGGAAAGAGCTTCCCCTCTCTGCAAGCTTTCTGTAGGGACTGTTTGATGATGCAGTGCTCAGGTCTGATGATCAGGTCAGACTAGGATCCTGGCAAAAAGATATAAAATATCCTACAAAAGGGAGGGGGAAGGGGGATATATATAAAATGGCACCTTCCTATGCCCATTCTCTCCTCCTACACTCCTTATATATCACTATTCCCCCTGGAGCTATTAAACTCAGCATATAGCCCCTTACAATTACTATAACCATCTGATTTTTATAACCTCCCACTCCAGGCTTTCATTAACCCCAGACACACTTGATGCCAAGTCTTCCTTCCTGGAGCACCAAGTCTATGTGTGGAGTCCAGCTGGCGAGTCAGGGAGACATCGTAAATTGGAAGAGTGTGTTGGAGCTACTTAACGTTGTGGTGAACCAGAGGAAAAGGACCAATTGCACAAAAGATTTAGGAAATGGATAGAAGGTGTTAAAATATCCATCAAGAGCATAATTTTTGAAATGACATCCAGAGCACAACAAAACCTATCACTAAAACATCCACACAAAGCCAAATCATCCATCCAGACCTGATTCTGTACAGAGTGACCCATAAAAGCAGACCCCAAACAGCCACTGTACACCTATCATCATACATTTCCCAACTTCTAGGAGTGCAGCACAGTCAGAAAGCAGCAGATTTCCCGGTCTTGCTGATGTGCCTCTAATTTCAAAGCTGCCAGACTTTAACTGCTTTTCAGCAACGACCTCACGTGGCATGCTTTGGCTGGGAACGTATTTTTATAGACAGTTACAGCTCCCTCTCTCCAAATGGAAACAGTGACAGGTTTCTAATTCCAGAAATATTAGCCGGAACCGTAACAACACGAGTTTGGTTTAAAACAAACCTGTGACTTGGAAAGTAATTTTTAACACTTTTGTGTTTTAACATTTTGTGTGCCTTTTTAGGGTTGGTTACATGTAAAAAATAGAAACTAAAAAGAATCCCAGGTGCCAAAAATGCAGATTTCCTTCATCTCCACTATGGCCCTTGTTGAACAGCTACTTCCTCCATCTCCAAAGATGGAGAGGAAAACATCATTGTGCCATATACCTGCACAAAGCCCTTGTGCTATGCCTAGCTCTGCTTTGTTTCAAGCACTGTAACACACATTCATTTAATTCAGCTTTTTAAAAAAAACTTGTATCTGGAGAAATAGATCAAGATGCATGAACATATTATGCTTCCTCTTCACAGCTCTGCAGCAACCAATTTATCTGTAGACAGTTCTAACAGGGGACAACCAGTTTCTTATGAAGTTGACTCAGATACAAACTCACCCACATGCAAAATGATCTGGTTACACAAACTCACTCTGGTTATATGCAGAACGATGAAATCTGCCTCATCAAAAGTCAAATAAAATCACCACAAATGCTTGACTCTTCAAACAACAACTAATTTACCAATTTAATAACAATCATGAAAAAGGGAATTATTTAGAAAAATTATATGAAGTAGAAGGGAATTTTGTATGTCATGCTATACTTCCACACCACTACTCGTATGATGACTTTCCACATACAGGTAAAGTATGCTATTCCCTAACTACACAGCTCTTCATCTGAATCTACCTAATAATTCAAAATCCCCTGGCACAAAATGATCTCATTTTCAGGGATGCATGGAAAATGAAATCCCACTTCACAGAAGACCTTGCTCTTTCAAAATTGTCTTCATTCCCATGCAGAATAAGGTAGGAATAAGTAATTCAAAGATAAGCCAAATTCTGGTTCTGCCCACCTGACAAGAGTATTTCACTGTGCCAGGAGCAGGAGCACAGGCCCTTGAGAACCAGCATGCCCAGGGCTTCCCCGCTACTCACGCCCTTTCACAGTATTTAGTGGACTAAGGGGAAGCCCCCAGTGATGAGCACCAAGGCATGCCAGTCTGCTCTTCCCACAGTGCCTGGGAAGCTACTGGGGCAGCCAAAGTCCTGGCAGCACTAGAACATCATCGTAAAGTGAGAGCCCCAGAGCTCAGGAGCTGCAGCAAACACCACTCCCAGCTTCAGCCTCCGCAGCATCTTCCCTGGCTATGAAATACTGTGCAAGGGAAGCCCACCAGACTAAGGATTTATAAATATGCTCCTGGTTTCTGAAGTGATTCCAAGATGGTCCAGACTTGGTTACATGTAATGACCTGCTGGCTGGCAATACTTCAGTGCACCCACATTTATTTTATGATGAGCAATCTTCCTGCTATTGTATTCAGTAGTAATAGGGTCACCCTGGCTCACTGGAAGCAGACAAGCTACAAAAGAGTGCATGCAAAATACATAGAGAGTGAAGTATTTTACAACCGGCTTAATTTTTAGCCATACCCATTACACTTGACTTTATTCTACACTTCTCTTTTCCCTCAGCAGAAGATATAAGATACAGAATATAATACTGATTTACAATCAGAAGAAACTATTACTAGATAAATTGTTTTAAGAGCTAAAATAGCACCTTGGGAAACAGAAATTAAGAAGTTACTTAGGGTATATTTTACTGCTTAACTTACTGGTTGAAGACTGAGGAACATGTATTTATCAATACATAGAAGTTCAGTGGGAAAAATAATTACCATCTCCTTTTAAAAGCTGTCTGAGCTCTCTGTTTCCTTAAGGAAACACAGTCTTGCCAGCCTTAATTATAGTTTCCTCCAACTGTAACATTCATAGGTCTTAAATCTTTTAGTTAGTTTTATTGCCAGTCATTAGAGAGTGTATGGTTTCTGTCCAAAAGATGGAAAAGTTTTAAAATATTAGGAACTGTGTCAAGAAAATTAAGTACTTTGGCATTGTTAAATGACCATTTCACTCTCCCCCCTCTCTACTTCCCCCCACCCTATTTTGCTGAATTAATTTTGGAACATAACACATATCATGCTTGGATTTGTCCCAGACAAATGAACTTGAAATCATTATTTATCATTTACGATGCCTTTTCTAAACACATTTGGCAACCGAATCCCAGCCAGATCCCTTTTTATCAAAGAGTTTGTTTGAGCAAGCTGGGCTTTAGACACCAGGAAAACAATTTTTACCAAGAGCCAGAGTACTAAACCTGAACTTTCAATCTTAAATATATTCTACAAAAGCAAGTGCACTTTCAGTACATAAGTGATAAAATGTATGACTAAAACATGTGGGTAGTATTTTGATCATTGAAGGCTAGAAATAACACATAGGTCAAACAGCCTTGTTAAGTAGTGGAGTGGGCACACATACCACAAAACATATGCCTTAGCGATCTTCTGTTATATTAGCCAACTCACGACACATGCTTTGCATCCCAGTATCATTAAAGGAACACAAACAAAAAGTGCACAGCAAAGCAATGCTGTAAAACTGGATGTAGACTCTGCAATGTTATATCACTTATAAAACAAAATCTTTGAACTAGAAACTGCACTACAGCCACTGCTACCTCAGGAAGCTGCGGTTTGCTGCTTGGAACACTTCATTCACGTACTATTTTTAGGAATGTGGACATCTAAATAAAATTTTGTAGGCACACAAGGTTATCTAAGGGTAAAACTTAGTTTATCATACTCAAAAACACATAAGAAAAGGAATACAGAACAATACATATTTACCGGCCCTGTCTTTTTAGAGAATGTAGTGATTAGGAGAGAAAGAAAGGCTTGTCATAATTCCTTCAGCCCAAGTTGTGCTCCTAGAAGTCTGCACCGCCATGAGGCTCAGAAGGGGTCTCAAATAAACAGATGGTAGTTTCAATGCCACTTCTTTTCAAGAATGTACTTCTTCCCCATAAATAGTTCATGGAGAAGCAAGAAGTACCATCATCGGTAATGAGTAGGCTGAAGTGTTTTTCTGGGTTGATCCAGCTGATTGCGATCATCTAGTATCTTCCTTTCCCTTTCTATTTAAAGATGAATGTGGTCTTTCTCATAGCTTTGTTCCTTTGTTCCTTCAATAGCAGAGGTACCACTAGAGTTCACTGCAGGGACAAAGACCTCTAAGGCCTTCAACTGGTCATCAGAAGACTCTGTCATACCATCAGATTATACTTTTCCTTTCCTCCTAAAGAAAAGTTCCAACCAAATGGTGTCTTAGCAGATCCTCCTGCAGCCCCTGTACAACCCCCTAGCATGGCATGGACCCCTGTGGAAAAGCCTACATTCTCTAATTAGGTGCAGAGAGAATTAGGAACACCTCAGTTAGGAACCAATATGCTCAAGTGTTTACATGTCCAAGTATCTGAATAAATGTGTTCTGTAGCAGAGAAGTGGGTCCTATCAACCCAGAGGGCCAGAAGCTAGGCTGGTCTGAGGGCATGTAGGATCATTAAGGCATGCAGAAGGAATTTCAACAAGTTTTCAAGGAGATTAGAGTGCAACAGTTTTACTCAGGGAGAACACATATGGGGGAATTACAGACAAGAAAAGGTTCAAAAAGGAAAATTAGTCCATCACATTCACACCATTTTCATATTAATCCACCTCTTTTATCAGAGGAAAATGTAATGCAAGCAACCTTACTCCAGGCCAGGATGCATTTGACTCGAGCTCTTCAGTTCTCTACTGTATGAGATGCATATTAACAACTAGAAGCAGAGAGACAGTAACAAGGAAGCCTAGGTTACATTTCAGCAAAGAAATTCTGTATGCTGCAGCTAGGCTCCCCATCTTTATTTCTAGGTAAGAGTATAACAGAAATTAGTTTTGAGTAGTGAGATGCTTAAAACCATTCCTACTATCTTCTTTCACTACCCACCTCCCTGTTCTTTTTGTTTGCCTCCACAGTCCAAGTTTGGTTGTCAGAATGCTGCAGGTTAGACATTTAGACTCTGTACTGAACCACTGGAGCATTCAGCTGATTTAGTCGTTTAAATTATAGGAATTTTATATACTTTGGGGACTGCCTTTCTGCTGTTTGCCTCTTAGCAACCGTGCCATTCCCACCCCCATCAATCCTGCTGTGTACAGGAAGTCACACTCCTTTTCTAGCGATGGGATGGTACGCGCGTGTGTGTCTGCATGCATGCGTCTGTATCCAATGTTAAACCACTTCCTCAGGCTTCAAGGAAAGGTTCTTGGAGAAGGTGGTGTGCAGAGGGAGTGGATGTAGAACAAAGCTCTCATGGGAAAGGGAAGAAAAAAAAAAACATCAAGGTAAAGCCAGCAAAGCAATTTGTTAACACTCTGTATCACAGTGCTGGCTGGTTTTAAGTCTTACCTATCCCAGTTGCAGATGCAGAATTGGCAACTGATTATTGGATAAATTTTGCATACTATGAAAATCCAGTCAATGCGTTAAGAGATGCTTCAAATTTCTTCTGTTCTCTAACAGTTTGCAGTTCCGTGCTTACCTCCTAGATGTCAGCTGCCAGTTCTGCATGCTGCTGGGACAGACTACTGAGTAAAATCCAGCTGGAAGTTACCAAACTGAATCTGGCCCAGTGCCTTTTCCCTGGAGGAGGCAAGACAGCCAGCACATCCCAGCCAGCTGACTCTCACACAGCTGGGCTGGGAGCATCTGCCTCCCCACAACATCATGGCCTTGGAGAAACCTGAGCACTGCAGTTTTCTTCAAGTGTGGAAGAAAGAAGAGTCAGCAGAACTGCAAGCTGCTGTTTATCAGAGGAGGAAAGGACAAGGTTGGTCTCCATTGCAGCTCAAGGTTGCCCTGAGCTTCTGCTGCTCCTGTCTCCCAAGAAGAAACCCAAAACTTGACATCTAGTTCACATGCCAAGTGGTTAAGACTGGACCACCTTAGGCTAAATGAAAACCTAACCATCAGATCTCCTGTGGTATGTTACCTGAAAAATCCTCAAAATACAAGACTAAAAAAAAGCTTTTTGGAACCAGATCAGAAAGGCTGAAACTATAAAACAGCAAATGTGCTAATCCCAAACCTTTCCTCTCACTTAGCAGTTAGGAATTGTCAGGTTTGATGTACACAAAGGGATAGATCACATTTAGCAGGGCTCAGAGAAATCTCGGAGGTTCTTCATCCCTGTGGAAAAGATTCCCACGGTGGCACTCAGCTGGAAAGGCAGGGAGTTGCCAGGCTTTTCCAGGCATAGAAAGTGTTACTGGAATCCTGCTGGGCAGCTGTAACATCTCTGCCCATTCATCAGCTTTTCCTCTAAGGTTCCTGCAGCTCAGGAAATCTCCCTCCAAACGCCCTTTTCTGCATACACTGTCCAGCCAACAGAAATTAACGGGATATGCTGAAGGGGAATTTAGAACAGAAAAAATTAAGTTAGGTATTCTGAACCTCTGAAAAGGTCATGCTCCATGAAGATGAGTGATCATCCGGTCGTTTTGCCTTTTTTAATAGTTCTCCACCTGCTGGTAGGAACGTTTCAACACTACAATGCAAGAGACTGAGAAAAAGTACCTGTAACCTTACAAACAGGAATTAATATAAACTTCAGAAGACAACGTCCAGAAAGGAAAGCTATACACACACACACACACACTCAATCTCTGTAGATGAACAGCTCCACCATTTACTATCAGAGAAGTGCTCGTCTAGGAAAATAAGAGACCATGACTCAGTATGACTAAAAACAGGAAAAAAAAAAAAAAAAAAGTCAGACTGACATCGACTCCTACTGCAATCTCCCAAATCACTTCTGTCTCATATTTCCCCTCTTTCAAATAGAGATGATGATTAAATAAAAAAGCAACTACTGTATCAGTTTAGTCTTTGAACTATTTAAACTAGTCTCATCTCCTTCTGGCTGCTGCTCTTGCAGACACATGTGATCCCAAAATATCATGTGTCAAAACAAATAAAAACGCATCCAAACGAGAAAAAGCTCATCCAAATGTATCTAAGTGTCTTTGGCAACATTAGGCACACATACATGAGAGAACAGACTGGTTTTTGCTAAACCGATACATCAACCTCTGACCGTATCCAGAAAGTGCACAAAAGTAAGACTCTGGCATACAGCTGGAGAAAAAAAATAAATTAATCTTATAAACCACAAAATAACATCTGTTTACAAATGTGGTGCAGTTTCAAGACTGTTTTTGTGAGATCTCCCATCTTTACACACTTAATGTGCAGAGCGTTTCCACAGCCTAAGAACAGAACCTTTCCAAAGAAGACCCCATCATGGACAGACAAGTCTGAATTCTGCTCAGCTCCGCTTGCAGTGATAGGAATCCATTACCAGCTTCATCCAGCATGCTAAGCAGCTCTATCAAATTGGTTGTACTACAGTCAGAAGGGAGAGTATATTGATACTCCTTACTTCCAATGGTCTTGAAACCACCCTTGTTTAACTAGAATTTAAAATCAGTTACATCTGTACAAATTTGAATTTGATTGGAAACACAAGTATGGAAAGTAACTTTCCAAGTGAAATGACGGGGGTGTCTAGACAATATGTAGTACCAAACAAGCATGCTCGGGACAATAAATCAATCAAGCCATGTCCCAGAGATCAAGTACTATTCTTTCAGTTGACATCAAATAGCAAACCTGTTCTCTCATTGCCAGCTGAAGCAGCACAGCAGAATACCCTAACCCTTCCCTAGTTTCACCAAGTCTAGGCTAACAGTAGTAATAAGTGTTTGTGGAACTGGAATAAAAAGGCTAATAGTGAAAAAAAATAGGACAAGCACAAATGAAATAATGAATCTAATGAGGTGTTATAAGTTACAAGACCACACATACCACTAAAAATCCTACCTTAACATACAGGTGCATACAAGTCAAGGATTTTCACCTGCACACGGCAAGTAACTTTACCATGAAAAAAATTATACAGTCAGTCATAAAATGGGGATTCTTGGTTCTCTAGTTAAATAGCAAAACTTTTTTTTTTTTTATAGTAGAGAAAAAAAATCTAACACTCAAGAAACTGAATTAAAATTCCTTATAGAAATAAAAATTAATTTGCTGAACATATTTTCAATAAATGTTTCAAACCCATGAAACACGAGTCAGACTAACTCTTAAAGCACTTTTAAAAAGCACTTTACAAACTCCCTTTGATCGACACCGGAGACATAAAACCCACCTACAAGGTCAGCTGTAAAGAATATCAAGAAAAGCAGGGGCCACACAGAAGCACTTGCCTACACAGACAAAACAAATACAATACATATAAGATTTCAACACATTTTCAAGTCTTTTTAGAGTTGGCAGAAAATGTATGTTCCCTCGAGTCTCATTGAAACTATAAACTTTACCCAGGTCTTAGCTTTGAGAGACTGTTGAAACAACTGTGTTTTCCGCAGTGTATCTTGTGTTGATTACAAATTTTGAAAAAAAAAACCAAACATATACTTTTTCCTTTTTAGTTTTTTGTTTCTTTTTTCCTCTTTGCTCTCCAAGTCAGTAAGTAAACATATAAGACAATACAAAGAACAAATTATAGCACATTGTGGAAACTCTAAAACAAACACATCACCACAAATGTAAGTATTAGAGATAAAGATCAGTAACTACAATGCAAAGAAAAAAATATTTAGGAATTAAACAGAAGGCAGAAGCCAGTCAAGCACCAGTGCCAAAAAGCAAAACAATTTAAGAGCCAAACCACCACTCCATCTCCCACACCAAAAAAAAAAAAAAAAAAAAAAAAAAAAAAGCCCAGGATGGTAACTATGCAGAGCCAGACAGGAACCAGAGGAAAACAATAACCTATTTGCACATACAGAATACTATGGAGAGGTTATTATTGCTGTGTAAGTGAACATACCAAGATTAGGAGCTTGGCAGAACACCCTAACGTGCTTTCTAGGCAATCCTGAAATTCAACATACCATGGCAAGACTCTCCACAAACGCTACTGCTGAAAGAGTTTCAATTTTGAAGCTGCTTTAACAGAATTGAAGACAAGCAGATTTCTTTGCTTGGTAAGCATTTCCATCAAGTCATTGACAGGGATGTGAGGCTCGGGACGTCACCCATAGGAACTGTGTTACCTTTGTGCACACAAAGGTTTTGCAGGATGTATTGACTCCAAACTACTTTTGTGAAGTCAAGTCGAAATTGAAAATACAGGAATGAAGAACAGGAAAGGACCTGTGCAGATTGTACAATGTCAAATACTTGTCATAAGCCTTTTAAATTTCATCTTAAAAGCATTTTCTACCATAACCCCTTCTACTATCATTCTATAATGGAAAGATGTTTCAAAAAATTCACTGAAACTTCTGTCATCTGACTCTACCAGAACTTCCCAGACCAGAGCCCACCTGTGGGGACTCTGAGTCTTGACAAAGGTGTTTCTTTTAACAAATTCACAATTCAAAATAGTTGTTTTGCTCAACTACATTAAAACAAATGCTCTGATTCACTAAAGTGCATAACAAACGTGATTTCATTTCCACCAGACATCCTGGATCATTCTCAAGTCATAAACAAGTACACCCTAGTAACAAGCTACAATATTTAGCTAGCTAGGGATGGAATTCACCTCACCTTACTTCACTAGCTAAAACCTTAAGGATTCACTCTTAGGTCAGCCCCTTGGGTGAAGGCAAATTACTCTCTGGAGATGCTTGTCCTCTTTCACTGACTACAGAAGAACCTAAAAGTTAAGCGGGCTGAACATCCCTGCCGAGACGCCCATTTCATTTCACTGACTTAATAGCTAGGTCAGAAGGAATCTAACCTTCAGATGGCTAAAACTAAGTGAAAAGGGTCCCTCTATAAACTTTAATGCGTGACATTCTTGTGCTGTTTGCTATAACCACCTACATGATACAAGGGTGTTACACTTCTGGAGTAGGCAGACAGATGCTTGCCAGTAGTATCCACTTACTAGGCAGCAGATCCAAAAATACAACATTAACATAAATATCCAACAGAAAGCACTGAGCAACTGTAAAATGAGGGTTATTTTGCCTATTATTTCGTAAGAGGTTTGAAAATATCTTTTTGCTGTACATTTGGCTGGGAACCATGATCACTCAATGCACATGAATTCATACCATCTCCTTGAAGTTGCCTCTGAAGAACCCTTTTATCACAGCTTACTTCTTACATATAAAACTCCTTACCCACATAAGAAAATTACTTTTGGCTTTAATTTCAGTACAATTACCTTTCAGTAGCTGAACTTCTAACTTTGAGATTTAAGGGGATTTTGTGGGGTTTAATGCTTTTTTGTACACATGTGCATTTAGCATTACTGTACTGTTATGCTTTAGGAAATGAGGCACTTGTACTTAGAGAACACCAGCTTCTTGTTAAATTCAATCAGCAGACAAACAACTGTGTCTTTGTCACAGAAGCCCAAGTTCAAATGCATAAGGATCAGATAATGAAGAAAAATCTTGTATGACACAATATGCTTTCACTTTATTTAAGAAGTGAATGCACAAGTATCTAAATCAGATGCCTAGGAACCAAAGCAGTTTAAATGAGTGCATTTTAAAGTCTAAAATATGTTTAAGCAGTTGGATGTTATAACAGCATATACCACATTAAAATTAAGTTAAAATCAGATTTTTTCTGGTAGTCTTAAATGTAGAAGAGAGAAAAACAAAAACCAAACACAAATCAATGGCCCTAAGCTCCAGAAATACTTTTATAATTTGGGCGGAGAAGGGTTAAAAGAATCAGAATTCATTTTCAGAAACAAATTACCATCTCAACATCCTTGTCTTTTATGTTCTGAATATGTAACAGGAAGTGGGAATTGTCAGAGGTATGTATAACTATGCCTAAATTATAGCTATAAAGCCAGCTAGCCCAATTCTTAGAGAACTTCTAGTTAGAACCTACTCAGATTACATGCAGATAATAAAAAGAATTAAGCTAGGAAGCTGAAGGTTTTTTTTTGCCCACACGTTATTTAAACATGAATCCAATTACTGAAGTTTCACGGACCGGCTGTTTCGCTCCATTCAGTTTCCCCTAAAACAAAGATGATATAGCTGTACTGTCGTGTTGAACAATCCTGAATTAATGTGGACAAATGAAATCCCTTCTACAACATTATTCTGCTGTGGATGGGGGTGTGGAGGAATCCCTTTTAGCATAATAAAAATGATGGTGATATAATGAATAATTATTATAGGATTTTATAGCTGGAAGGCATGGTAGTTATTTCAAAGCTATTTGTAACCAACAGCCTTATAAAAAGCTAGAATGTATTACATATGTGCAGAAGGTAACTGCAAACATGTATTCAATCCCAACATCTGAAATAACGAACGGATGTTTTTTTCTACAGTAACTACCTCTTTATCAAAAACTGTGGGCTGATGAGCAACTAAATTAATTAATTATCACCCTTTTACAAAAACAGAAATATGGACTTTAAAATAAACTGTCATGAAAGCTCTCCTTTTCTTCTGACAGCTATATCATTCCCTTCCTTTCCAGCAGCAATCTGATTTTCTGGTGAAATGCAGGGGTGGACGAGCACTGGTAGATTAATTAGTTCCAGTTACCACTCAGAAAAGGGCTGATGCCAAACAGCAGAGCCTCTGAAAGGTTGCACTGACAACATTTAAGACATAGGAGAATGGGATCCCAAATACCCAGGTCCTGGATTCCTGTGATAATTAAAAGAGCAAACAATGGGATTTCTTTTTCTTAATTAAAAAAAAAAAAAATCTGTAAAGGAAAAATAGAAGTGGTGTCTGCCTAAGTTTGCAGTCAGTTTCTGTAACAGCATTGAAATGCACAAACAACTTAAAAGACCACAGAGGACTTTTTTTTTTTTTTTTTTTTTATAGAAATATCAGTAATTCCAGTAAGTTTTGATGAAACAGGTTTACTTCATTATCATGAGGTCATGCTGTGATGCCACTCAAGAGGATGGTCCATCTTCCTTTTCTTTCTCTCAAGGAGTTAAAAATGGATCCCACCGCATTTACTCCCATATAGAAAACAGTTTGGTAAGTGATCTCCCTGTCTTTATCTCAACCTGTGAGATTTTTTCATCTTATTTTACCCCCGTCTTGTTGAGGGGGAGTGAGAGAGTGGCTGGGTGGGCATCTAGGAGCCAAGCAAGGTCAGCCCACCACCCTGAGACACAGGCAACAACCCTGAAACTAAGTGTGAATATCCATGTGGACTATGGAAGTGGGAGATGCACCTGAACATGGGCATGTTCCTTTGAACAGAACTACTAATTGTTCTGAATATGACTTCGAGGGGGTCACCTACAAGTAGTAAGACATCTCCTTTCAAAGTCAGTCTGCTTTTTTAAGCAAATCTAAACAGCTCATGGAATTAATAATTCAATATGAAAAAAAAAAATTGAACAAAAGTAACAGAAAGGTTGACATTTATTTCCAAAAAGTCTTCAAAAAGACTACGGTTATATGCTTTTTTGTAAAACTTATTTTTCACACCTAGATAGAATATAGTAAGAACTTCAACAGTATATAGTAATTCCCCTGTATCCACTCACACACTTAAACACACCCATCTACACACACTTTTCCGAAAAGCACAAGCCATTTAAGACAAATAATGACAAATTAGAAGATTAGATTCCTGCCTACGCCCTTTTAATAGAACCATGGTCTTTGTTTTCTACCAAAACACACTTGTCCCATTAAGGTACGCTTATGAAAGTGTCCAGAATTCCCATCTCAGGGTCCACTGATAGTTTCTGTCCCCGCTCTTGCAGATGACTCAGTGCCACTCTGCGGTTTTGGTCCACACAGCAGCAGACCCAGCTAGGTCTGAATGGGGAAGCAGCACATCCTCTGACATGATGTGGGTACGTATATTCCTCACCAGCCTTTGCCTAAGGGATGGAAGTGAAGGAGGGATTGATACAGATTTTTTTAACATGCTCCCCACAGTAATGTTGATATAGAATCCAGTGACCTGATTTTCACTATGAAAGGAGTGGCTAGGCCAGGCAGCATGGTTTGGAAATACTCCCAAGGGTAAGCACTGGCTTTGGGGGGGTAAGGAGGAGCAGCCAATCAGACCACTCACATCATGTGTCCCTAGGCTAGCTACACAGCAGTACCTAAGCAGTTGCTTAAAAACTATGAACAGAGATGCTTTATTTAAATGCTTAGCCATGAAACAACTTTTAAGAACTGGTTATTAACATTTCTGTATAAAAAAATTACCACTGATGCAAGAAGACTGCATCCTATATCTACGTTTTCCTATATACATCTACTCTTAGTTTAACCTCTTTCAGAATAATTATAAAGATATGTATTGAAACAATCATTTTAAAAGTGCAAGTGGTATATTGAAAAGCTGCTTGTTGTTCAAAATGAGTTTTTCCTCAAAGGCAGGGATATTGCGTTTCAGTTTTCAGGAATTTAAAGCGATAACACAACCAACACTAATGCCTGCTTATTGTAACAATATAAACCATAATATTGTTGGCTTGAATCCATTAATGAATTAATCTTTTTCAGAAGAGTGTCTATAAAGAAGGTTCTTAAAAGACCCCAAAGACATTATAGCACTGATGGTTTACCATTATGTGGTATAGCAAAGTTTTACTCAACCAGTTCTAAAAGCAGACATATGGAGTCCATTAAACTCCTCTCTTTTTTGTGGTGTAATTCTGAATGGCTGTATTATGCTACTTATTTTAAATATGGATTGTAACTTCCACCACCAATTAATAGGAGTCCTACACATTGCATGCAATTTATAAGATGCACAAACTTTGTCATCAGCACCTAAAACTGAAACAAAGTCAAGAACTGTATTTCAGCTAACTAACAAATAGAAGATTCATAAGAGTCAGTAACTTTGACACTAAGTCAGGGACACACAGTTTAGCTGCTGTTAAAGTCAATGAAGAGGTGCTTCTCCTGTAAGTCTCCTGATATTTGAATGGTTTGTCTTTTTTTTTTTTTTTTTTTTTTTTTTTTTCTGCTACATATGCATAACTCTACTCAACCACAGTATTCTCAAGTTAGGAATTTACATTTAATTCTATAAACAAATATATTAAAACAGAATCCCACACATGAAACTAACCAATTCAGCTGATCTCCATTCTATAACCAAAACTGCCTTCTTCACTGTTACTCTTGGTGCCACAGTCTGCCCTCTTACACAGCATCATCTTTTCCCACCTTCCTTTCTTTATTTATGCTCTTTTGGACTTCCAGATCAAAGCAGTTTGGCCTCAGTCTTACATGTGGTTCCTGAAATCAGTGGAGTTCATTATGAACCTACAAAATCCCTTTCATATACCTTAATTCAAGATCAGGGTTACAATAAAAGATCCTGAGAAGCAAGCACCAGGGCGCCCGCTCAAGGTTTAATTGACTATCTTCTTGCAAAGCAGCCTGCCTAAGCAACAAACAGCAAAGAAGTAAAGCTTAAGAGATATTTTGGAAAATATAGCTGCATTGCCCTTACACACATACTTATGCATATATGGATTGCCAGTCAAAAACTTCATGGCAGAGACTAACTAAAAGAAAGCAACACAGGAAAGCTCATTTATCTTTACTCATCCCTCTACCACTGGGAAATGCAGTTAAAATGGAAAAAACACCAGGCTTAGTAAACTCCTCAAGTAGTTAAGAAGAAAGATTTCCAAAGACACAAAAGAGTAAAGGAACTATCTCCCCTTCTTACTGAAAACTTCAAATTTTCAAGTCCACATGACCACCATATTCAATTTAATGTAATAACATCTAGCGCCAAAAAGCGTGAGCTTTTGCCGTGAGTTCTAAGGGAATCCAAGAGTCCACAAATACAGTATCTCACATACATGGTGGCCATTGGAAGTAGACATACTGAAGAAAATAGGAGGGAAGAAAGGACCATCCATTTAAGACCATTTATTCTCCTCACATGCCAGCCTTCAGCCTGTGAGGTGTTACAAGGCCATGAAGATGAGTATGTGCAAGGTTCTTTGTTGAGCAGACCTGTGTGTCACTGAGCCCATCACCGGCTTAGTTCAGCTCAGGAGGAGATCATATCCTGGAAGATCTTTGCAATTAATACTTATCAGGACCTGTTAAATATTACAAACAAAGCTGAAACTAGACTTAGGTGAATGTAAAGTTCCTAGTTAAATGCCTAATCAAGCAGATACTACCATCTGCAACTTTACAGTGACACTACTGCAGCTGTTTCCTTCCTATTTTGGCCTTGTTGGCTTTATTTTGAGAGAAGTAGCATCTCCACGTGAACCCAAGAAAACACTTTTCTTTGAAAACCAGATTTTAGACTTTATCTCCTTTCTGTAGTTATAAAACCTTGAATACTTCATACAGCAATCATATAACCAAGAATTAACAATCAAATATTACACACAGCAAATGTTCTCAGATGAGTCACTGTGCCCTTTATATTCTTGATTTTTTGGCTTCTTTGCCGAGCAATCATCAGCTAATTACTGGGATAACTATAGAACACCAAAATTGTCACATCTGCTCAGAAACAGCTATTGAGGAAAAAAAAAATAAAATTCATATTTGACTTGAAATGAAAGTGTACATAATGATAGTTTTCAAGAGATCTCATTACAACTTTGCTTCAACTATTCACAATTTTTCAGATAAATATGTCATATTAAGAAGGCTGCACAGCTATATTATTTACCACCACAATCCCACCTTCAGGGTGCTCTCCTAGGTCTTGTAATACATCTGAGCAGACACGGGTTCCTCAGTTCAGTATCTGGAAAATTCTAATAGATTAGGTAACATTACAAAACCAGCAGCAATCTTTCTACAGAACATAGGGTGCAATTTTTTTTCATTGCTTTTACATCCCACGCAGATAAAGTGAGCAAGGAATAACATCAAATGCTACTTCAGAAGGGTTTACTGATCTTTTAACCAATATGAAAGCCAACACAATGCACAAGACAGAGCTGCCCACTGAACAGCGCCTTGGGATTCACAGTGCATGGTTCATAGCAAGGACTTCTGTATGCAGGAATGTTTCTGGAGCGACCTGTTAAAATCATCACTGTAACACAGAAATGCATCTCTCCCTACTAACAGTTGTTCAAAAGACAAAGTACTTGCCAAAAAAAGGACTGGCTTTTGTTCAAAGAAAACAATGCAACATGGACAACAGGCAGCCAAGCTGTAACAGCAGCTTTTAAAAGTAGCAATAAAAAAAAATTTAAAAGAAAGCTAAACATTTTCTGAGGGATCTCGTCTTTTTTTAAGAAACTGTAAGAGGAATGTCTACTACTGGTACAGATACAGGTACCACTGCTGGTAGATATTAAGTTACCAATTATTTGTTATAACACAGCTGAGAGTGATTAGACAGTTTACATATGACTGCTAGGAGCCCGGTGCACATTATGTGGGCCATCAGGTCCTGCAGCCTAAACACAATTCTTGATTTAATGGATAAATGAATTTTGCTAAACCACTTCAAATACAGGAATGTTTTCTGAATCTGTGCACAGGCTGTTAGTATATTTCCATGAAGTCTCATTCCAAAGACATCACAACACACTTTGTCAGGCCCAATAAAACCTGCACCCCAAAATCCAATACCAATGAATTCATACTGTTTTCTATGGCTGCTTCTACCCTGACCTCTTGTTTAGCAATTATTTTTCTTTTTACTAAATGATACTTTCCATGAAAGTTGTCTGCTTTTCATGAAGAAGGTGGGTTTTTTTTCATATTCGTCTAATTTCCCCCACCAACAGAAAACACTTA
This sequence comes from Athene cunicularia, assembly GCF_003259725.1. Taxonomy (NCBI): domain Eukaryota; kingdom Metazoa; phylum Chordata; class Aves; order Strigiformes; family Strigidae; genus Athene; species Athene cunicularia. Next base: position 134,463,713 of record NW_020799095.1, read on the forward strand.
TTTTCTCCACAAAATACACTGGTTCTTTTACTCTTTTTTCCACATTAGCATCTCTGTGCTGTGAAAGCATAATGATCTCAGTCCTCAAGGAAAGGTCTGAGGCTTAAGAAAGGGAAAAAATAAGGAGACAAGTCCTCTTTCACTGCATCTTTTACTGCTCAGTTGTCAGTGCTGTGGAACTTGACTTGATCTTACAAATGCCATTATTGAAGATTGGAAACTTCTGCTACACTGTCTTGTAGGAAGAAGCAGCAAGTAATATGGCAGCACACTCATGCAATACCAGACTTTTGCAGCATTATTAAATAATTAAGCATTAATTAGGTGGTCTCAAAAGACTGTCTCCTCCATTTATAAAGGGACTGTCCTTTCACTTATGCAAATGTATTGAAAGTCTGTTTAACCTGGAAGCCAATGCACTGAAATATCTTCAAGACAAACTCCATAGGGAAAAAAGGGAAACTTTATTAAAAAAAAAAAAAGATGGCTTTCAATATAAACAATAAGAAACTCGGCAGTACACAGTGGGTCCCTTTTTGGAATTACAGACTTCAAAAACTTTTGAAACATCACATGTAATGAAGGCCCATGATCAATATTCTCTCCTTTACAAATTTCAAGTAGAAGCCTAGCACCTTGACAATCTAACAGGAAAATATTGCATGGGAAGATTAAAACTGTATTCAAAGGCCTTCAAGCTTCCTTTCCACATGCATGCTCCCCACAGATAATATCCATGGGCTATTCACTAGCGTATACTTTCAATTTGGAGCCCAGTGTTTGGCGGTCCATTTTCCCTACTGAGTAACAACAACTAATTTACTGAACGTATGGCTACCGAGACCATTACAATCATCACTTCGAAGATTCTTGTAGCACATGCTATGGTATCAACAGAAATTTATTCTTTCCCACTTCTTAAGTGATCTGAGTAACTCTCAGATTAAATTTGGGAAGGAAAACCAGTCCCAAATTAAAAGATCATGGTAAAATAGAAGAACTTGGATTTACTGCTACAGTGACTAAAATTTATTTTTATTATCCCCAATGTAAAAATGTAACCATGCTCATAATTGAGGAGTCTTTCTTCTCTAACACTTACTGAAGAACTCTTGACATATTCTTTGTCTTATTTCTGGATTCAATGAATAATCCTGAGCTGAAGGTAATAAAGCCACTGGTCCTACCTATTTAAGCTATGTCCAGCAAAATGTGATAGGCATCAACATATAACGTCAAACAGTTGACATTTCTTAAGGCTTTTTGCTCTTAACCCCAAAATAAACCAATAGCAGATGAGCCTTGTCAACAATTTGCTAGTTGCTTAGTATACTACGACTACCATGTTCTAAAATGCACACTCTATATCTGGTTGGTATTAAAGTGCATAATGAAGAACATACTTACATCCTGTGTTTTCCCAATCTTATTCACTATATTACAGGATTAATGGGCCTACAGTTCATGTCAGGAGCCAAATTGTTCTAATAAAATATGAAGCATTTATCTACTGAGAGGCTGGAAAGGGCACAGTTTGTTTATTGCCAAGTCTGAAACAATGCTAACAAGAGCATATGTTACTTAATCTCATTCATGCCCATAAGATTTTACATGCTAAGACTATGCTGAGTAAATAAAATTTGGAAACCTAAAGGAAATCCTATTCTCTTATTTTTATTGAGCATTAGTAACAAGCTGGCTCTGTACTGGAAACAGCCTGTTTTCCAGCTCACCTCAGCTACTTCTAAGGCACCTAAGGCCTCATTATAATTTACGTAAGACATGGAACGTGCTGGGCAAATAAGCAAAGGAACACAGTCCTACCAGAACCCAGGAAAATCACTGGGTAAACAGTGTGTTCACAGACATATCCAACTGTCACTGCATTTCACTTGGCACTTGTGAACCAATGGTGATTCTCATTTCTCTCAAGTCAATGGATGATAAACCATGCATTTCGTAGGGCCAGAATTCTCCCTGTATCTTTGCCCTAAAGAACTTAGAGCAGTTTAAACAAATAGAAATACCCTGCTCTAAAGTCCAAGCATGAGGTTTTGACCATCATGTTATTGTTTATGGAGAAAGCTTTCAAATAACATGTTGGATTAATGCAGTAAAAGCAGAAAATACTGAATGCTAAGGAACAGCTCTTCAAAGTTATAAGCATCAGAACAGAAAAGGTATGTAGCAGAATGCAGAGAAGTGCATAACAGAATTGAATTTATTTATTCTGAGATGTGCAGTCTTCACCACTGTAGTGCTGTTACAAGTCTATGCCAGGAGCAAATGTCTGGTCCCATCTTCCAGATGAAGAAAAGTGGAGACAGGACGTGGACTGAACAACTTCACCAACGTCACACAGCTTGAGACTGAGGAAGTGAAAACAAGTCTTTTGTACCTCAAGACAACTCATTTTAGTCATCCTGTTCCAAATCTTTAGTAAAACTGAACATAATCACTGCAAAACCCTAATACCTAGAAAATGCATCGTTACGTTTTAAATGACATCAAAACTTCCTACAAAGTTTTCTTGCAAAACAAAAAAGAATCAATAAAGCCATTTTCAATAAAGACAGTTTGGGGGGTTGGGGAAAGGAAGATGATGATTCTTCCAAGAAATATGGAAGTGTCAGCAATAAGTCCAGAGAGATGATGAAGGTTTTTCAGACAAAAGACTTTATAGACATTTGGAAAAAACATGAAGGAAGAATAAATGCTTAAAATTATGCCAAAGCTGCACACAACTGAGAGGAGAGCAGCAAAGCAATCTGATTAGAAATGGGGAAGTTAGAAGAAAAGAATAGGTGTCTTTAAACATAGTGAAGAAACACCAGATTGGAAGATTATAACTCTGGAAATATGCATATATTATCACATATGAATGTATCTGAGTTACAGAAAGAAGTATGGAAAAGGAAATTCAAACAATCACTGTTTCCATGCTGCACAAATACACACTTAGCTGCAGGATGTCACTTTAATTCAATCCAACAGCACTGTGCTTTACATCCTGCATGTACTTAGCACATTCAAAACATCCACCAAATCTTCTGTCATCTCCCCATCATCAGCCCAAGGCATCACAATTTGAGACATCAGACAAAGATGATGGACCAGACTTAGAAATCATGAACTACAACAGATGGAGTGTATTTGCTGTTCAGATATGTATAGTTTTATCTCCTCATCTTGCAGGAACAACACTAAAATTGGGATTAAATGAAGTAGCTTCTGTATTTCAGATCCATTTAAATCACAGCAGGCTGGGTCTCATACTGCAAAAATGACCCTTAATGGCTATAGGGGGTTTTTTAATCCAAATCAGAATTCCCTCATAAAGATGATAAAAAAATAAAAACTTATAAAATTTACCTGTGCATGCTGGGTGCTTTGCATTCACTGAAGTAGTAATTAAAATTAGTATTTGGCAAGGGGCTACTGATTTTTTTTTTTTTTTTGTTATTCTGTGGGAATGCAAATACAGTCTTAAAAACAGACAAGTCATTTGTTTATAAAAAACTAAAAGCCACTTGGATCACATTACATGGATTAATTTTGTAATGTGAATAATAAGAGACTCTAGAATTAAAAGGAAATATACTGGCAGCTCTGAGGAAGTAAACACAAATGTGCTATATATTTTTTTTAAATATTCTTTATACAAGAAATATACATTTCTTAATTTTGAGACTGGCTTCAAGCCTCTTGTCATTTTCAAAATCTGATGGAATAAAACATAATTTGTTTTTCATTAATTTATAAATTGTTCTTAAAGCAATTAAGCCAGCCTACTGCAAATACCTACCTGCATATGAAGAGCTCCATCCTTTGTATCTGAAAGTTAATAAAATATGTCAGGATAAAACTCCATTTAAATACTTTCCCAGACACGTTATCTTGCAGTGAAAAAAATGACAGTAATTTCTGCACACTGCAGAGCAGTGGTGCGGAGTCACATAGGCTTTGCCGTCTCATCTCTGACACATGAGAACGCAGAAGACTTCTCATCAGCTAGAGCCAGCACTTTGTAAATCTTAGATCACTGCCATGGATGCAATGTTCTACACGCAGGTGTGTGCTCAGCCAGTAAACTTGGAGGCAGGAAACATTTATGCGCTTATTATCCTTCATAATAACCGTGCACATGCCTAGAGATTAACACTCCAGGACCTCTTAGACATGCAAATCACTGATACAATTTAAACTGTACTGTGATAAAACACTAGCCTCTGCACCAGAGGAACTGAGGCACAGAACTGAAAGACTTGCAGTGCAAGTTAAGCTGCAAATGCTCAACATTTATTTAAGGGAAAAAAAAAAAAAAAAGGAAAAAACTTCTTTGCAGACACACATTCAGAAATCCATTATGGGGGTGGTGGGGTAGAAGAATCTGGTTTTAAACATACTGACCAGCTCTGTTGGTAAGAGAACCAGGCACCTTGGATTCAAATTTCATGCTCTCACCACTAAACCACAATCCCTGCAGAGCATTTAAGTAAAGCTGTAAAATGGAACATCAAACAGCAAATCCAAAGCTCTAGGATGTACTTGAGTACTATCAAGAGTATTCGGCTAATCAGATTTCTCCTTGGCTAAACATACATAAACAAAAGAAATTATTCCATACAGTAGAATATCATGGGGATATCTACATGGTTACTACAAGGAGACAGGAGATAGTGTTTCTGTTACAAACTAAGCATGAATGACAAAATCAGGAAAAAATTAACATGGTAACAAGCAGTGATGAAAAACAGGTCAACTATGTTTGTGGCTAAAAAAAAAGGTTAATATTTGTCACAATTTCATAAGTTAGCAGTGCGAGCTGTAAATGCAAAAGAAGGATAACGCTAAATAGTTCTGACAATAAATCATTTCAATACAAGTCTCTTGAGAAACATGTTATTCCTCCACAGCACTGCATTTCATTGTGTGCTTTTTCTCGTTACCTATCTGCCAGGCTTAACTGCGACGTGAGGTATTTTTAAGAAGAAAGATCAAGCCCAGAAAGGCACATGATATGCTGAACCTCAAAAAAAAAAAAAAAAAAAAATCTGTAGAAACAGAAATTTTGCAATGAAAATTTTACATGGAAATTGATATACTGAGCAAAAGCATTGGGCACTCCAGCAGCAGTCAATAATGCTGTAGAGAAAGGTATAAGAAACCTCTTGTTGGTAAAGGTAAATTAATCTCCACATTAAGAGTGATCCCCACATTAAGTCTGTGATATTCAAGAGTAAACTGAGAAGCATGAGATGACATAGGTCCTCTGAAAAACTCTAATCTTAATACACATGATTTTTTCTTTATTTTCATATAGAAGTATTTCCTGCTTCACCCTGCGTTGGTCAAACCTCAGATTTAGCAGAACGGCTATAGCAACCTGCTGTGGTGAACAACCACCTAGTTGCATGATAACAGCATAATCAATCATTTCATTTTCTTCCACCCCATCACAATTCCATAGTATGTTTGAGTATATTTTATATATATATATATATATATACACACACACACACACACACACACACACTTGTGACTTTTTTTCCAAAGGTGCTAAGCATCCCCAATCCTCATTCTCTTCTACCTTATGGAGGAACTCAGGCCTTTATAACCCCAGGACTCAATTTTTACACCTACGAAAGATACTCCTCACTTCAGAAATGTGCACAGGAATGAGTCCTGAGCACTCAAAAACACAATCACAAAACAGGAGAACAAGTGATTTTTCAAAGATACCATCACAGTAGGCAAGTTATTAAGAATAAGGCCACTGGGTTTGCTAATCCCACATAATCAGAAAACAAAGACCGTGTTGGATAAAGTACCATTGCTACTACTCCACTAGGTCTTCTCCTGGATTTTGAAGTATCAATGCATGTATTTGTTTGAAGCTGTCCACATCCAAGGATATGAACTACACGTGTAGCAGCTTATCAGCTAGAGTGTGTACACTGAGCTCCCAGCAAGGATAAGAGCAACAGAATGTAGATGAAAAAAATGTTAAGACTTTAGTAATTAGAAAAAGCCAGCTGCAGCTAAGAAGAAGGAATGTTAAACTGGGATATTTTTTTTAATTTTTTTTTTTTTTAATTTTAAAAAAGCTTTACTGCAGCTGAGACACAGAAGCCAAGTAAATCACTGCACTCTCACTATATGATTGCTGGTAGAAAACTGTGCATGGAAAAACTACCACAGCTGATCTGGTAGGAACACAAGCCCTAAATGGAGGTCTTCATTCAGGTCAAGCTTTGGCAAATTCTAATCCTTCTCAGGTGACATTACTTGTATTTGACCACATACAGTTGATCTCTTCAAATATTTTCCTTCCTCTCCTCCTTAAGCCTTCCAGAGTGTGTTTAAGTAGCACAGACTAATGTTATTTTACCCAATGAGCCTCATATTACACCAGGCTCAATATGCAGCAGTTTCACTTAGCGGCTGCTTGGAAAGCTATTAAGAGAAAACAATATGAAACCAAGTCTGTCTTCAGATTCAGGTTTAAGAGAGTCACATTTCAACCTTTTTCCAAAAGCTGAAAAAATACTACATATTGATGCCACTGCTAATGTTACAATAACTGAAATAAAAGTTGGAAGCAGCAAGACTTTTTCCAGGAGTCTGATGGAAAGAACTAAAAGTAATGAAAGAGTTCTCAAATATAGCATTAGCAAAGTGAACTACTGCTCTTAAAAATAAAAAAAAAAAAAGAGGTGTCTGACTTTCTGTCTTTCTGTAGGATCTGACAGTAGACAACAATATACCAAAGCAAGCACCACTTCAGAAACATATACCGTGCCTGAGGCAGATTGACATTACCCCCACATTTGGAACAAAATAAGCGAGAACAAACTTACATCTAGTGTCTTAATCACTGCATTCACAATGCATTCTATTCAAACATTCAAATATTTGGAAAGAAAAAAAAAAAGTGGAAGCAAAGAACTCATATAATGAAAAACTAGCATGATATAGAACCTTATTCCTATGAGAACTTTAAATGGCTCAGACAACCCAGACAAACTCAGTCTTCACTTCTATTTTACCTCTTACCTTTCATTCCCACTGTGCATCATCAGCTTGGAAACACCACCAGCATGGAAGCATGAACAGGAAGGAGGGAAGTAAGAGGTGGAGCAAGTGCTACTTCAAGACTTCTGCTAGACTGGGAGTCTTGCTGAGGGGATGTTACAGAGCTGGAAATTCTAGTGTCACTGCTAAATACAAGGAAGCTCCTCTGGGTTGATCTCAGTTCTCCAGCAAAGCTAAGGTGATTGCAACTGCACATGATTCACAGCCACATATCCCAAGGGTTCCTAAAGGGAATGGACTCTCTACCATTCCTCTCCACAGCTATTACTAAAAACCAAGCAGACACAAGCTAGATACCTGACATTTCCAAACCACGTTTCACAGGATCGTTGAGGTTGGAAGAGACCTCTGTAGATCATCTGTTCCAATCACCCTGTTCAGGCAGGGCCACCTGGATGCAGTTGCTCAGGACCCTGTTCAGATGGCTTTCAGTATCTGTCTCCAAGGATGGAAACTCCACAACCTCCTGGGCAACCTGTGCCAGTGCTCAGTCACCCTCACAGTAAAAAAGTGTTTCCTGATGTTCAGAGGGAACCTCCTGTGTTTCAGTTTGTGCCCATTGCTTCTTGTCCTGTCACTGTGCACCACTGAAAAGAGCCTGGCTCTGTCCTCTTTGCACCCTCCCTTCAGCTACATTGATGGGATCACCTCTGAGCCTTCTCCAGGCTGAACAGTCACAGATCTCAGCCTTTCCTCATGGGAGAGATGCTCTAGTCCCTTAATCACCCCTGTGGCCCTTCATTGAGCTCTCTCCAGCATGTCCATGTCTCTCTTGTACTGAGGACCCCAGAGATGGACACAGTACTTCAGCTGTGGCCTCACCAGTGCTGAGTAGAGGGGAAGGATAATCTGCTGGCAACACTGCTCCAAATGCAGCCCAGAACACCATTAGTCCTCCCTGCAGCAAGGGCACATTGCTGGCTCACATTCAACATATCATCCACCATGACCTTCAAGGCCTTTTTTGCCAATCCACATTCCAGCTGGGTGGCCCCCAGCATATATTGATGCATGGGATTGTTCTTCCCCAGATAAAGGACTCTGCACTTCTTGTTAAAATTCATGAGGTTCCTTTTGATTTCTTCAGCCTGTTGAGGTCCTCCTGGATGGGGGTGGGGGGGGTGGTAATTTCCAGAATGCTGCTGGCACAAGGTGCAGATAACAATACATTTTTAGCAGAAGAACAGACAATATCCTCCTCTTCTTGTACCCAAAGTTGAGCAAAACTGTATTCCTTCTGACACAATATAGAAGTCTCTGTACTGGATTGCAGAGATGACTCAAAAGACAGATGGATAAGAGCATGTACAGCACAAATACGGGAACATGAAAATTGTTGACTTCCTTGCCAAGAGAGCTACAGATGCAGCTGAACTCTGCTATCCAAAATGGAGAAAATACTTTTTTGTGTGATAGTGCATGCCCTCAACATAGAGGGGCTACATAATCCAGTCAACATGGACAAGTCTGAGAATCAAAACTGGAGATCAGATACCCAACTTTGTCCCAAACTGTTAATGACAATGTTATCCTTTGCCTACTCTTCCTCTCCTACCCTATATCAGTTTTGCTTACTTGAACCCCTCAAAGGAAGTATGTATTTTTACTACTACACATCTGTACAGCAGTAGATAAACACACTGTGTAGCACTAGGTGGCCTACAGGCTCTATTCACCTAAACAGAAGATTTTGCAGAACATTTGATTCTCAATTTCACAGCACATATATTTCATTGAAGCAGTTCATAGTTTTCTGTTTCTACAACAATCTGTATTAAAAAAACCACAACACACAGTAAGCTTGAATCAAAGCAAGCTTTATAGGAAAAAAAAATAGTTTATTTAAACACTACAAATGTGTTGGGGATTTTTCTCATTTTACTTCCCAACTACAGCTACAAATGTTTCCTAAAACTCAATTTTAAAAAAAAAAAACTTTCAACACCAAGGGCAATGGGTGAAGTTCAACAAAATCTGAGACTGAATAAGGGAGTTATGATGAGCACATGTAATTCTGCAGTTTTATTAGCTAAAAAGGGAAACCATGACCCACTGTCACCTCAGCATCAGCCCAGCATGCTGCACTAGCACTGGGAGAAATACAGACATCAAAGCACCTGTCTAGAAGCACCATTTCAATTAAATGATTCCATTACTAACTCACATACTGCCATAATATTATCATTTCACACTGGAACACTGCTTAGCATGTACATAAGAGGGGTTTGTTTTCTGTTACCATTGCCATTGATGCACGCACATACTAACCAAAAGGTTTACATGTGGAAAGACTAGCAATGAAAGCAATCCCTCTGACTTTCTGAAGGTACTCTCTTACCTGCAAGGCAGACTTCCCAGCACTGAACCATGTCAGGTAGACAACAGACACACAAACAGGCGATCTGCCCATGTGCAATCAGTATTTGCTGAACACCTTAAAAAAAAAAATCAGCAAGACAGATGAATGCAGGCCAGGTATATTTTTGATGGCCTGAGCAAGGAGACTAAATTGAAGAACTGTCCTGCTATCAGCTGTTGCCACAGTAGATCACAACAGCAAAGGTACACAACTACCTTAGTGCAAAAGGTTCCTTCCCTCAGATGTCCTCAGAAAGTCAACTTTCCTCCCAAGTGACCATTCAACAAAGTGAGCATTCAACAAAGACTATTTTGGAGAGGACAGAAGACCAAATTTAGAGGTAAAACCACCTCCTGAAAACACTCCTGATGAAAGTATTACAACATTTAATTCAGTGAGGACAAACAGATAAGCAAATCCTCTATAGAATGTTCTTTGAGTTTAGGTTCCTTGCAAGAGTGAAGCATCTCAGATCAGAAGCTACTTGTAAGTATTCTGCAATAGCTGGCAGTAGCTTTAAGCAAACTAAAACAAGTTTGTGCTGTGAAGACAACCTAATGCACCTTGGGCACATTGCAGTGATACTGCCGAGTTACAGTTACTCTTGACGAGTCAAAACTGAATCCATGTCCATCACATTATTAGCATGTACTGTGTAAAATGAGAGATAAACCAGGTATGACTAATGAAAGGCCAAAGAACACTTCTGCTAGTGAAGGGAGATCTGGGACAGGATCTGCTCTAGTGACCTTAATTCAGAGGTTTAAGCAGGGCCAGCACCACAGGGCCTCACCTCAGCTGGGATCCTTAAGTACCATCTCAATATAGAGAAAGTGAAAGATGATGGAACTTTAATTCCCATTCAAAAAGAGTCGTAGCTACATGCTTGTCAGGGGAATCACTAGATAAATTTGTAATTTTATAATCTAAACATACTATATCCACCAGATTTTTTTTCTGAGTAATTCAAGAAAGAAGCAAGAGCAAATCAGCAATATCAATCTTTGCTAAGCAGTTGCTGTTTCAGGGGTTTCCAACTTGCCCAGCAAGTTTTAGTATGGACGCACTGGGTGTTGTTAACGCTGCTATACATGTGCAGATTAATCTGTGCATGCACAACAGCCATTTGTCTGATGTGGCTAGTTTGAGGGTTTTTTTGGTATTTCAAAGGTGGCAACCATACGGCTGAGAAGATCATACATTAGTGCAGAGTATACATTTGTGCGTAACATATTTCAGCCATCGTTTCAACTCAAGAAAGAAAGTAAGATGTCTGGATCAGGAAGTTTATATTTTATTGCACCATTGTAATTCTCTAACACAAATACTATTGTCCCTTTGCAGAGCAAAGCAGTACAAATTTGTCCCAGTATATAGGCACAGACATTGTATTCATTGCTGCACATGGTCTGCTTGGGAGTTAGTATTCATGCAACTGCCCAGTGATTTAAAAAAAGCACCAATTTAGGCAGTACCTCAAAGCTGACATCACAAACACTATTTATCTTTCAGGTCCCTTTCTCTACCTTACATCTATGTTCGGCTCTGTTTTTCATGAAGATGAGGAAAATCCTGACAATTCTCAAAGAAAAATAGAAAAAAGTTTCTGTGAGGTAAAATTGAAACTCATAATCCCTAGACTATTCTGGTCTGGATTATTTTTAGATTTGCATTTGTTAAATCCTAGAGAGTAAATTTTTTTAAAAAAACAGAAAAATCATACTAGAAGGATTTACATAATGTTTTGGATCTATGTTAACCATACATGAGATCTGTTACTACCATCTTCAAGTAACATTCATAATTCAATTTTAAATGTTTATTGAAACAAAATTATGGAACTGCATACCTCTTCTAAATATTACCTGTACTTACTTATACTTCCCTTGCTACAGTCACACAAATGTTCCATAAAGAAAAAAAAAAAAAAAGAGGAATGAGAGCAGATAGCATAAATTCCATTCCCTCATAAAAGGGACAAAGTCTTACAGATACATCAAGTACTTGGCTCTCCTGAAACTGGCATTTCAAAAAGAAATACATAACTGATTAATTACTGGATGCCAAGATTTGCAAACTGCCTGCTATCAAAAGATATTTCTCCTATTACAGCAAAACAAAGAGCATGAACATTTTTTGCACTGCTAACCAGATCTTAACAAATGGGATCTTAAAAATCTCTCCTTGACCACATAATCAAGGTACCTAAAATACCAGTTGCTTTTCCGCTTTCCCTTAAAAAAATCTTTCTGCTCCATAATACAATTTTACTCTTTTTTTTCGTCCTTTTGCTCCTCACAGTTTGTACATTCAAGTCCACAAACAAGGGGAAAGTTCAGAAAATTCAACCACCAACTTCTCGCATGCTGTCACCCAAAAAGAAATCCGAAATCACAACTTTGCATTTAAGCAACATGAAATTGCATCAAAATAGAGTAAGATTAAAGCAAAGCTATATAAATTCATCTGAGTGCTGCATTCAAGAGTATTTAGATACAAACACAAGGATGAGGCAGTATGACCTGTATACATCCAGAAAATACTAGCACCTGCTCCACAGAACACAGGTTGATTGATAAAGGTCGGAGATGTGCATAGCTTCAAAATCAAGGTGCTAAAAGGGAGCAATCCCTAAGTAAAGACATATAATTAAGGTCTCAAACCCTGTAGTCTCATAGGAAGATCTACAAAAGTATTGTGATACTCCATCATTTTAGATGAGTTACAGTTGTCATCTCCATTCCGTGCTCAGAATATCAACCTTCACATCAATTAAGTATTTTGAAAGAAGATTATGTACCAGGTACAAACACCAATTTCTTGTAATTCCTCCTTTCCATCCCCCATGTCCACTGCAGAAGCTGCACTGGAAAGATGACCTTACTTAGTGTGTTCATCAGACTCATTCTTTCACTCTTGCCTTTCCTGTGTTTGACATTGTGTTGCACCTGTACCTGCCTTTTGAGGGCATACACCATAGAGACCATCACCCTGATCCCTTTTGACTTCTTTTCTCCTCAGAGTTTTGAAAAAGTATTAGTGAAAACAGTCAGGATGGTTCACCTCATGGTAAACCCTGTGAGAGCTAGAACATCCAGACATAGAGAGAATAAAGCTAGGTTTGAAGTCTGGTTCACAAGTTCCCTTGTTGCCCACAGATATAGAAAGTTCAACACATGTAACAATCAACCCTGGTCAATAAGTGACCTTTATATAGGGAGCTGGCTGGCCAAAGCCATTCTGCAGATAGAAGTAACCGTACGACCAAAATTCTGTATCTGCCTGATGGTGCTTAGAAGCAAGATCCACTTGACACTTCACTTCTTAAGATGCATTAGTCAGAATCCAAGCATCAGAAAGTCATACTACAAGCCTACTCCACAATCTTCACCAAAAATTACTTGGGAACAGGCTTTAAACCCAACACTACTGTCCCAAAAGTGACAGATTTACTCTGCACACAGAAAGTGACTTTGCAGCACCCAACTGACACTTTCTAAAAGCACTGCAACTGCCAAACAAGTACTACAAATACAATGAGTACACAAACCATGGCAGCACCTGATTTTGGTGTCTAAAGCAGCCCATGATGAAAAGGATCAAGCTGTTACATTTGTGTATTATCAGCAGCCAACACGTACAAAGTCATGCTTTTCACTAAGAAAAGGATTAACAAATAGTTGGAGCCTAGACAAATACAGAAGGTTCTCCAACTGTGCTTGAACAAAACTTTGAGGTGAAAAGAAAGGGCACACCTGAGGAATTTAATTTAATATTAAAAATACCTGAAACTAAATAAATCTCTAATATAAGAGAAAGTATAACTGTCAGGGACTGTATCTGTTAAAGTTAAGAGCTTCACCAACACATAATTTTAATACAGTTGAGAAGATTGGATGTGGTGGATCCCATCTCATTTGGGGCTGATACCAGCTCATTTCAGGGGCTACCAGTGAAGAGGTGTACACCTGAACTTCAGTTATAGATAGTGGTAATAAAGTTATTTTATATTTAATATTTATTGAGTTTGGGATATGCTTTCTCTGATCAAAGGCAGCACTACATCAATTATAAAAGAAAATGTAGATATTCATGTTGCAGATAATCGCATGTAGTCACATGAATCCCATCCCTGGGGTTTATAATTAAGATGTACTTTTGGAAAGGGATGTTATGGTCAACTATAAGCATCTGAGTTTGATATACACTGCACTATGAAAAGTTCATAGCCTGTGATAGTCTGCAGGGTTGACTAGACAGCTCCCTCTAACCTATGGTTAGTTAAGGTTTCTGGGTATTAAAAACTAGCCAGATAAGATGTCAGACTCTTGGTAGAAATACTAAGGAAAAAAGAAACAGCTTACAGAATTACCATTGTTTATTTCTTTATGCCTCAAATTTTGATAGTGAGCACCTCTTCCACTTTCTAGCTTTTAAATAATGTCATATTTTTTATTAAAAGCAGTTTATGCAAACACCATGCTAAGATACTCTATCACAGTAATTATGCTGGCCTGTATACTGTAAATGATACATTGAAGTGAGAAACTGCATCCTTGCTGTTATTGTCTTAGCTTCCCTGGTATTAGTATACAAACTCACTTTCTGGTATTTGACACTCATTTTGAGCTGCTCTAGTAACAGATTTCAGGCAAGCTTTGGAAAATATATATCCTCCTTCCACCCCTCCCCC